>NC_074699.1:99783-160813 GCF_029448725.1 Salvelinus fontinalis
CGAATCGCATCTCTGCATGTCTGGCAGACATATCAGTGTGGATGACGGATCACCACCTCAAGCTGAACCTCGGCAAGACGGAGCTGCTCTTCCTCCCGGGGAAGGACTGCCCGTTCCATGATCTCGCCATCACGGTTGACAACTCCATTGTGTCCTCCTCCCAGAGCGCTAAGAACCTTGGCGTGATCCTGGACAACACCCTGTCGTTCTCAACTAACATCAAGGCGGTGGCCCGTTCCTGTAGGTTCATGCTCTACAACATCCGCAGAGTACGACCCTGCCTCACACAGGAAGCGGCGCAGGTCCTAATCCAGGCACTTGTCATCTCCCGTCTGGATTACTGCAACTCGCTGTTGGCTGGGCTCCCTGCCTGTGCCATCAAACCCCTACAACTCATCCAGAACGCCGCAGCCCGTCTGGTGTTCAACCTTCCCAAGTTCTCTCACGTCACCCCGCTCCTCCGCTCTCTCCACTGGCTTCCAGTTGAAGCTCGCATCCGCTACAAGACCATGGTGCTTGCCTACGGAGCTGTGAGGGGAACGGCACCTCAGTACCTTCAGGCTCTGATCAGGCCCTACACCCAAACAAGGGCACTGCGTTCATCCACCTCTGGCCTGCTCGCCTCCCTACCACTGAGGAAGTACAGTTCCCGCTCAGCCCAATCAAAACTGTTCGCTGCTCTGGCACCCCAATGGTGGAACAAACTCCCTCACGACGCCAGGACAGCGGAGTCAATCACCACCTTCCGGAGACACCTGAAACCCCACCTCTTCAAGGAATACCTAGGATAGGATAAAGCAATCCTTCTGCCCCCCCCCCCCCCTTAAAAGATGTAGATGCACTATTGTAAAGTGGCTGTTCCACTGGATGTCATTAGGTGAATGCACCAATTTGTAAGTCGCTCTGGATAAGAGCGTCTGCTAAATGACTTAAATGTAATGTAAATCTATAGATAATGACCACAGCATTGTCCCAGATTGGTTCATCTATAGATAATGACCACAGCATTGTCCCAGCTTGGTTCAGCTATAGATAATGACCACAGCATTGTCCCAGCTTGGTTCAGCTATAGATAATGACCACAGCATTGTCCCAGCTTGGTTCAGCTATAGATAATGACCACAGCATTGTCCCAGCTTGGTTCAGCTATAGATAATGACCACAGCATTGTCCCAGCTTGGTTCAGCTATAGATAATGACCACAGTATTGTCCCAGCTTGGTTCATCTATAGATAATGACCACAGCATTGTCCCAGATTGGTTCATCTATAGATAATGACCACAGCATTGTCCCAGCTTGGTTCAGCTATAGATAATGACCACAGCATTGTCCCAGCTTGGTTCAGCTATAGATAATGACCACAGCATTGTCCCAGCTTGGTTCAGCTATAGATAATGACCACAGCATTGTCCCAGCTTGGTTCATCTACAGATAATGACCACAGCATTGTCCCAGCTTGGTTCAGCTATAGATAATGACCACAGCATTGTCCCAGCTTGGTTCATCTATAGATAATGACCACAGCATTGTCCCAGCTTGGTTCATCTATAGATAATGACCACAGCATTGTCCCAGCTTGGTTCATCTACAGATAATGACCACAGCATTGTCCCAGCTTGGTTCAGCTATAGATAATGACCACAGCATTGTCCCAGCTTGGTTCAGCTATAGATAATGACCACAGCATTGTCCCAGCTTGGTTCATCTACAGAGGTACGGGTAAAATGACATAACCATTTAGCATGTCCTACCCACCTTGTCCTCTAGGGTGTAACCTAACCCACCCACCTTGTCCTCTAGGGCAGACATCCTCTCCTTGAGGTGAAGCTGTAACCTAACCCACCCACCTTGTCCTCTAGGGTGTAACCTAACCCACCCACCTTGTCCTCTAGGGCAGACATCCTCTCCTTGAGGTGAAGCTGTAACCTAACCCACCCACCTTGTCCTCTAGGGTGTAACCTAACCCACCCACCTTGTCCTCTAGGGCAGACATCCTCTCCTTGAGGTGAAGCTGTAACCTAACCCACCCACCTTGTCCTCTAGGGCAGACATCCTCTCCTTGAGGTGAAGCTGTAACCTAACCCACCCACCTTGTCCTCTAGGGCAGACATCCTCTCCTTGAGGTGAAGCTGTAACCTAACCCACCCACCTTGTCCTCTAGGGCAGACATCCTCTCCTTGAGGTGAAGCTGTAACCTAACCCACCCACCTTGTCCTCTAGGGCAGACATCCTCTCCTTGAGGTGAAGCTGTAACCTAACCCACCCACCTTGTCCTCTAGGGCAGACATCCTCTCCTTGAGGTGAAGCTGTAACCTAACCCACCCACCTTGTCCTCTAGGGCAGACATCCTCTCCTTGAGGTGAAGCTGTAACCTAACCCACCCACCTTGTCCTCTAGGGCAGACATCCTCTCCTTGAGGTGAAGCTGTAACCTAACCCACCCACCTTGTCCTCTAGGGCAGACATCCTCTCCTTGAGGTGAAGCTGTAACCTAACCCGCCCACCTTGTCCTCTAGGGCAGACATCCTCTCCTTGAGGTGAAGCTGTAACCTAACCCGCCCACCTTGTCCTCTAGGGCAGACATCCTCTCCTTGAGGTGAAGCTGTAACCTAACCCGCCCACCTTGTCCTCTAGGGCAGACATCCTCTCCTTGAGGTGAAGCTGTAACCTAACCCACCCACCTTGTCCTCTAGGGCAGACATCCTCTCCTTGAGGTGAAGCTGTAACCTAACCCACCCACCTTGTCCTCTAGGGCAGACATCCTCTCCTTGAGGTGAAGCTGTAACCTAACCCACCCACCTTGTCCTCTAGGGCAGACATCCTCTCCTTGAGGTGAAGCTGTAACCTAACCCACCCACCTTGTCCTCTAGGGCAGACATCCTCTCCTTGAGGTGAAGCTGTAACCTAACCCACCCACCTTGTCCTCTAGGGCAGACATCCTCTCCTTGAGGTGAAGCTGTAACCTAACCCACCCACCTTGTCCTCTAGGGCAGACATCCTCTCCTTGAGGTGAAGCTGTAACCTAACCCACCCACCTTGTCCTCTAGGGCAGACATCCTCTCCTTGAGGTGAAGCTGTAACCTAACCCACCCACCTTGTCCTCTAGGGCAGACATCCTCTCCTTGAGGTGAAGCTGTAACCTAACCCACCCACCTTGTCCTCTAGGGCAGACATCCTCTCCTTGAGGTGAAGCTGTAACCTAACCCACCCACCTTGTCCTCTAGGGCAGACATCCTCTCCTTGAGGTGAAGCTGTAACCTAACCCACCCACCTTGTCCTCTAGGGCAGACATCCTCTCCTTGAGGTGAAGCTGTAACCTAACCCACCCACCTTGTCCTCTAGGGCAGACATCCTCTCCTTGAGGTGAAGCTGTAACCTAACCCACCCACCTTGTCCTCTAGGGCAGACATCCTCTCCTTGAGGTGAAGCTGTAACCTAACCCACCCACCTTGTCCTCTAGGGCAGACATCCTCTCCTTGAGGTGAAGCTGTAACCTAACCCACCCACCTTGTCCTCTAGGGCAGACATCCTCTCCTTGAGGTGAAGCTGTAACCTAACCCACCCACCTTGTCCTCTAGGGCAGACATCCTCTCCTTGAGGTGAAGCTGTAACCTAACCCACCCACCTTGTCCTCTAGGGCAGACATCCTCTCCTTGAGGTGAAGCTGTAACCTAACCCACCCACCTTGTCCTCTAGGGCAGACATCCTCTCCTTGAGGTGAAGCTGTAACCTAACCCGCCCACCTTGTCCTCTAGGGCAGACATCCTCTCCTTGAGGTGAAGCTGTAACCTAACCCGCCCACCTTGTCCTCTAGGGCAGACATCCTCTCCTTGAGGTGAAGCTGTAACCTAACCCGCCCACCTTGTCCTCTAGGGCAGACATCCTCTCCTTGAGGTGAAGCTGTAACCTAACCCGCCCACCTTGTCCTCTAGGGCAGACATCCTCTCCTTGAGGTGAAGCTGTAACCTAACCCACCCACCTTGTCCTCTAGGGCAGACATCCTCTCCTTGAGGTGAAGCTGTAACCTAACCCACCCACCTTGTCCTCTAGGGCAGACATCCTCTCCTTGAGGTGAAGCTGTAACCTAACCCACCCACCTTGTCCTCTAGGGCAGACATCCTCTCCTTGAGGTGAAGCTGTAACCTAACCCACCCACCTTGTCCTCTAGGGCAGACATCCTCTCCTTGAGGTGAAGCTGTAACCTAACCCACCCACCTTGTCCTCTAGGGCAGACATCCTCTCCTTGAGGTGAAGCTGTAACCTAACCCACCCACCTTGTCCTCTAGGGCAGACATCCTCTCCTTGAGGTGAAGCTGTAACCTAACCCACCCACCTTGTCCTCTAGGGCAGACATCCTCTCCTTGAGGTGAAGCTGTATCCTAACCCACCCACCTTGTCCTCTAGGGCAGACATCCTCTCCTTGAGGTGAAGCTGTAACCTAACCCACCCACCTTGTCCTCTAGGGCAGACATCCTCTCCTTGAGGTGAAGCTGTAACCTAACCCGCCCACCTTGTCCTCTAGGGCAGACATCCTCTCCTTGAGGTGAAGCTGTAACCTAACCCACCCACCTTGTCCTCTAGGGTGTAACCTAACCCACCCACCTTGTCCTCTAGGGTGTATCCTAACCCACCCACCTTGTCCTCTAGGGTGTATCCTAACCCACCCACCTTGTCCTCTAGGGCAGACATCCTCTCCTTGAGGTGAAGCTGTAACCTAACCCGCCCACCTTGTCCTCTAGGGCAGACATCCTCTCCTTGAGGTGAAGCTGTAACCTAACCCACCCACCTTGTCCTCTAGGGTGTATCCTAACCCACCCACCTTGTCCTCTAGGGTGTATCCTAACCCACCCACCTTGTCCTCTAGGGCAGACATCCTCTCCTTGAGGTGAAGCTGTAACCTAACCCGCCCACCTTGTCCTCTAGGGCAGACATCCTCTCCTTGAGGTGAAGCTGTAACCTAACCCACCCACCTTGTCCTCTAGGGTGTATCCTAACCCACCCACCTTGTCCTCTAGGGTGTATCCTAACCCACCCACCTTGTCCTCTAGGGCAGACATCCTCTCCTTGAGGTGAAGCTGTAACCTAACCCGCCCACCTTGTCCTCTAGGGCAGACATCCTCTCCTTGAGGTGAAGCTGTAACCTAACCCACCCACCTTGTCCTCTAGGGTGTATCCTAACCCACCCACCTTGTCCTCTAGGGTGTATCCTAACCCACCCACCTTGTCCTCTAGGGCAGACATCCTCTCCTTGAGGTGAAGCTGTAACCTAACCCGCCCACCTTGTCCTCTAGGGCAGACATCCTCTCCTTGAGGTGAAGCTGTAACCTAACCCACCCACCTTGTCCTCTAGGGTGTATCCTAACCCACCCACCTTGTCCTCTAGGGTGTATCCTAACCCACCCACCTTGTCCTCTAGGGTGTAACCTAACCCACCCACCTTGTCTTTTAGGGTGTAACCTAACCCACCCACCTTGTCCTCTAGGGTGTATCCTAACCCACCCGCCTTGTTCTCTAGGGTGTAACCTAACCCACCCACCTTGTCCTCTAGGGTGTAACCTAACCCACCCACCTTGTCCTCTAGGGTGTAACCTAACCCACCCACCCACCTTGTCCTCTAGGGTGTATCCTAACCCACCCACCTTGTCCTCTAGGGTGTATCCTAACCCACCCACCCACCCACCTTGTCCTCTAGGGTGTATCCTAACCCACCCACCTTGTCTTTTAGGGTGTAACCTAACCCACCCACCTTGTCCTCTAGGGTGTATCCTAACCCACCCGCCTTGTTCTCTAGGGTGTAACCTAACCCACCCACCTTGTCCTCTAGGGTGTAACCTAACCCACCCACCTTGTCCTCTAGGGTGTATCCTAACCCACCCACCTTGTCCTCTAGGGTGTATCCTAACCCACCCACCTTGTCCTCTAGGGTGTATCCTAACCCACCCACCTTGTCCTCTAGGGTGTAACCTAACCCACCCACCTTGTCCTCTAGGGTGTAACCTAACACACCCACCTTGTCCTCTAGGGTGTATCCTAACCCACCCACCTTGCCCTCTAGGGTGTAACCTAACCCACCCACCTTGTCCTCTAGGGTGTAACCTAACCCACCCACCCACCCACCTTGTCCTCTAGGGTGTAACCTAACCCACCCACCTTGTCCTCTAGGGTGTAACCTAACCCACCCACCTTGTCCTCTAGGGTGTAACCTAACCCACCCACCTTGTCCTCTAGGGTGTAACCTAACCCACCCACCTTGTCCTCTAGAGTGTAACCTAACCCACCCACCTTGTCCTCTAGGGTGTAACCTAACCCACCCACCTTGTCATCTAGGGTGTAACCTAACCCACCCACCTTGTCCTCTAGGGTGTAACCTAACCCACCCACCCACCTTGTCCTCTAGGGTTTAACCTAACCCACCCACCTTGTCCTCTAGGGCAGACATCCTCTCCTTGAGGTGAAGCTGTAACCTAACCCACCCACCTTGTCCTCTAGGGTGTATCCTAACCCATCCACCTTGTCCTCTAGGGTGTAACCTAACCCACCCACCTTGTCCTCTAGGGTGTATCCTAACCCACCCACCTTGTCCTCTAGGGTGTAACCTAACCCACCCACCTTGTCCTCTAGGGTGTATCCTACCCCACCAACCTTGTCCTCTAGGGTGTATCCTAACCCACCCACCTTGTCCTCTAGGGTGTAACCTAACCCACCCACCTTGTCCTCTAGGGTGTAACCTAACCCACCCACCCACCTTGTCCTCTAGGGTTTAACCTAACCCACCCACCTTGTCCTCTAGGGCAGACATCCTCTCCTTGAGGTGAAGCTGTAACCTAACCCACCCACCTTGTCCTCTAGGGTGTATCCTAACCCACCCACCTTGTCCTCTAGGGTGTAACCTAACCCACCCACCTTGTCCTCTAGGGTGTAACCTAACCCACCCACCTTGTCCTCTAGGGTGTAACCTAACCCACCCACCTTGTCCTCTAGGGTGTAACCTAACCCACCCACCTTGTCCTCTAGGGTGTATCCTAACCCACCCACCTTGTCCTCTAGGGTGTAACCTAGCCCACCCACCTTGTCCTCTAGGGTGTAACTTAACCCACCTTGTCCTCTAGGGTGTATCCTAACCCACCCACCTTGTCCTCTAGGGTGTATCCTAACCCACCCACCTTGTCCTCTAGGGTGTAACCTAACCCACCCACCTTGTCCTCTAGGGTGTAACCTAACCCACCCACCTTGTCCTCTAGGGTGTATCCTAACCCACCCACCTTGTCCTCTAGGGTGTAACCTAACCCACCCACCTTGTCCACTAGGGTGTATCCTAACCCACCCACCTTGTCCAAAAAGGGTGTAAGCTAACACACCCACCTTGTCCTCTAGGGTGTATCCTAATCCACCCACCTTGTCCTCTAGGGTGTAACCTAACCCACCCACCTTGTCCTCTAGGGTGTAACCTAACCCACAAACCTTGTCCTCTAGGGTGTAACCTAACCCACCCACCTTGTCCTCTAGGGTGTAACCTAACCCACCCACCTTGTCCTCTAGGGTGTATCCTAACCCACCCACCTTGTCCTCTAGGGTGTAACCTAACCCACCCACCTTGTCCTCTAGGGTGTAACCTAACACACCCACCTTGTCCTCTAGGGTGTATCCTAACCCACCCACCTTGTCCTCTAGGGTGTAACCTAACCCACCCACCTTGTCCTCTAGGGTGTAACCTAACACACCCACCTTGTTCTCTAGGGTGTATCCTAACCCACCCACCTTGTCCTCTAGGGTGTATCCTAACCCACCCACCTTGTCCTCTAGGGTGTAACCTAACCCACCCACCTTGTCCTCTAGGGTGTAACCTAACCCACCCACCTTGTCCTCTAGGGTGTAACCTAGCCCACCCACCCACCTTGTCCTCTAGGGTGTAACCAAACCCACCCACCTTGTCCTCTAGGGCAGACATCCTCTACCTTGAGGTGAAGCTGTAGCCTAACCCACCCACCTTGTCCTCTAGGGTGTAACCTAACCCACCCACCTTGTCCTCTAGGGTGTAACCTAACCCACCCACCTTGTCCTCTAGGGTGTAACCTAACCCACCCACCTTGTCCTCTAGGGTGTAACCTAACCCACCCACCTTGTCCTCTAGGGTGTAACCTAACCCACCCACCTTGTCTTCTAGGGTGTATCCTAACCCACCAACCTTGTCCTCTAGGGTGTAACCTAACCCACCCACCTTGTCCTCTAGGGTGTAACCTAACCCACCCACCTTGTCCTCTAGGGTGTAACCTAACCCACCCACCTTGTCCTCTAGGGTGTAACCTAACCCACCCACCTTGTCCTCTAGGGTGTAACCTAACCCACCCACCTTGTCCTCTAGGGTGTAACCTAACCCACCCACCTTGTCCTCTAGGGTGTAACCTAACCCACCCACCTTGTCCTCTAGGGTGTAACCTAACCCACCCACCACCTTGTCCTCTAGGGTGTAACCTAACCCACCCACCACCTTGTCCTCTAGGGTGTAACCTAACCCACCCACCTTGTCCTCTAGGGTGTATCCTAACCCACCCACCTTGTCCTCTAGGGTATAACTAAACCCACCCACCTTGTCCTCTAGGGTATAACTAAACCCACCCACCTTGTCCTCTAGGGTATAACTAAACCCACCCACCTTGTCCTCTAGGGTGTAACCTAACCCACCCACCTTGTCCTCTAGGGTGTAACCTAACCCACCCACCTTGTCCTCTAGGGTGTATCCTAACCCACCCACCTTGTCCTCTAGGGTGTAACCTAACCCACCCACCTTGTCCTCTAGGGTGTATCCTAACCCACCCACCTTGTCCTCTAGGGTGTAACCTAACCCACCCACCTTGTCCTCTAGGGTGTATCCTAACCCACCCACCTTGTCCTCTAGGGTGTATCCTAACCCACCCACCTTGTCCTCTAGGGTGTATCCTAACCCACCACCTTGTCCTCTAGGGCAGACATCCTCTCCTTGAGGTGAAGCTGTAACCTAACCCACCCACCTTGTCCTCTAGGGTGTATCCTAACCCACCCACCTTGTCCTCTAGGGTGTAACCTAACCCACCCACCTTGTCCTCTAGGGTGTATCCTAACCCACCCACCTTGTCCTCTAGTGTGTAACCTAACCCACCAACCTTGTCCTCTAGGGTGTAACCTAACCCACCCACCTTGTCCTCTAGGGTGTATCCTAACCCACCCACCTTGTCCTCTAGTGTGTAACCTAACCCACCCACCTTGTCCTCTAGGGTGTATCCTAACACACCCACCCACCTTGTCCTCTAGGGTGTAACCTAACCCACCCACCTTGTCCTCTAGGGTGTAACCTAACCCACCCACCCACCTTGTCCTCTAGGGTGTAACCTAACCCACCCACCCACCTTGTCCTCTAGGGTGTAACCTAACCCACCCACCTTGTCCTCTAGGGTGTAACCTAACCCACCCACCTTGTCCTCTAGGGTGTAACCTAACCCACCCACCCACCTTGTCCTCTAGGGTGTAACCTAACCCACCCACCCACCTTGTCCTCTAGGGTGTAACCTAACCCACCCACCTTGTCCTCTAGGGTGTATCCTAACCCACCCACCTTGTCCTCTAGGGTGTATCCTAACCCACCCACCTTGTCCTCTAGGGTGTATCCTAACCCACCCACCTTGTCCTCTAGGGTGTATCCTAACCCACCCACCTTGTCCTCTAGGGTGTATCCTAACCCACCCACCTTGTCCTCTAGGGTGTATCCTAACCCACCCACCTTGTCCTCTAGGGTGTAACCTAACCCACCCACCTTGTCCTCTAGGGTGTATCCTAACCCACCCACCTTGTCCTCTAGGGTGTATCCTAACCCACCCACCTTGTCCTCTAGGGTGTATCCTAATCCACCCACCTTGTCCTCTAGGGTGTAACCTAACCCACCCACCTTGTCCTCTAGGGTGTATCCTAACCCACCCACCTTGTCCTCTAGGGTGTATCCTAACCCACCCACCTTGTCCTCTAGGGTGTAACCTAACCCACCCACCTTGTCCTCTAGGGCAGACATCCTCTCCTTGAGGTGAAGCTGTAGCCTCTCGTTGGACTCTGACAGCAGCTTGTCCACCGTCTCCGACAGACGCCTGTTGTGCTCCTCGTTCATCTTCTCCCTCTGGCGCGCCTTCACAACACAAACACTAATCAGAAAAGCTAGCCAGGCAGAGCAGAAAAACCTAGCGGTTCCTTTATGAAAGGAAACATTTCACAACACACATTTTAATTGTTTTCTTTCCATTTTCTGTTAATTAATGGATCTTTGGTTGTATGAGGTAAAATCTTCAATTACTTATTTGAATGAGAATGAGGGTGAATATATTGTCTACAATGAAAGTACAATGTTAAAATTAGACAGTCCAATGACCACATCTGTAAACATTCACCAACTTCTGCCCAACAACACAGACTGACTGCCAGACGGACGACCTTTGACCCTATCCGTCTCACCCTGAGCAGTTCCTGGTTCTTCTCCTCCAGCTGAGTCTCCATCTGCCTCACCCTCTCCTCCACGTTGCCATGACGCTCCTCCGCCTGCGGGACAGACAGAGTCAAACACCTCATCCTTGCAACAACAAAAATAATACATTCCCTAAGCTCTACCATTTGTACAGATCTGAGAGGGCTGGGTCGGTAAGAGGACTGGAGAAGTTGAAGAGGGCTGGCTAGGTGTGTAAGCTTCTTTCAGATCAATACAAATGAACCTGGAGAAGGATGGAACTGAAAAGGCCCAGTCAGAGGCTTGGTACCATATAGGTTCATGTTAGGGGTTATATGGGGGGGTTGAGGTGCCCATCTACCCACAAACACCAGCACCAAGAACCAACTACAGCCAGCCAGTAGCAGCCATGCACCAGCAGAGACAGGGGACATGACAGAGGGACACGGAGCAGTACAGCCAAGCCCCATAAAAGCAGCATGACTACATTCCAGACAGAATACACAGACTAGAAACAAGGGGATCTGAGGGGGGAAGAAGGGGAAACTGTTCTCATGTTAATGGCTCTACAGTGTGCTTAGACACATGTGGAAAGGGGAGAGAGTTACTGGCTAAAGGGAAGTATACTGTAGCAATCCAGCGCGGGGTGATCCAAAGTAACCAAAAACATTTGAACATTAAAACATAAAGTGAATCAACATGCCAGTGCGAGTTTGGAAAAGTAAATTAGTCCGGAGAAAGCGGTCTCCTTAGTGTCCCGGCACTATTCTAAAACCCTGGTAGGGGGGGTTCCTGGACCCTCTGAGCAAATGAAGTAGCACTTCCTGTTTGTGTCAGATCATAAACTATTATTAGAGGCTGGGGGAGAGGAGTTGTGCACAGAAATACACTTTAAACATAGATCAGCAGTGGCAAGCTAAGCAGGCAGAGTTAGACCACTGGGCGGGGGTAAGAGATGGGGCTGGGGTGTGAGGGTATTGGGGGAGGTTTAGGGGTGATTGTAGCCAGTGTACCTTCCTCTGTGTCTTGGCGTCCTTAGAGCTCGAGGTGTCAGGCTAGGGAGGTTGGGGAGGAGGGGGGGGTAAAGGTTGAGGACAGACCAAACGAGGAACAGAGAGGAGAAGATGACAGTGTGAGAGATGAGAGCAAGAGAGAGAGCAGGAGGTACTTTAGGACAAGAGGGAATAGAGTTTTAGTGCAGCTAAATACAGCGGACCGGCCGACAGTACTAAAGACCGAACTGGCAGACAGGACTAAAGACTGGAGACAGACAGACAGGACTAAAGACCGCAGACAGGACTAGAGACCGCAGACTGACAGACAGGACTAGAGACCGCAGACTGACAGACAGGACTAAAGACCGAACTGGCAGACAGGACTAAAGACTGCAGACAGGACTAAAGACTGCAGACAGGACTAAAGACTGCAGACAGACAGGACTAAAGACCGCGGACTGACAGACAGGACTTCAGCAGAGATTACTAGACAGGACTTAATTACAATAACAAGAGACTGGAGGTGGTTGGGTGGAGGTAGCTGGGTGGAGGTAGCTGGGTGGCTGGGTGGAGGTGGCTGGGTGGAGGTGTCTGGGTGGAGGTGTCTGGGTGGAGGTGTCTGGGTGGAGGTGTCTGGGTGGAGGTGTCTGGGTGGAGGTAGCTGGGTGGCTGGGTGGAGGTAGCTGGGTGGCTGGGTGGAGGTAGCTGGGTGGCTGGGTGGAGGGAGCTGGGTGGTTGGGTGGAGGTAGCTGGGTGGCTGAAAGGAGGTAGCTGGGTAGCTGGGTGGAGGTGGTTGGGTGGAAGTAGCTGGGTGGAGGTAGCTGGGTGGAGGTAGCTGGGTGGCTGGGTGGAGGTAGCTGGGTGGAGGTAGCTGGGTGGCTGGGTGGAGGTAGCTGGGTGGAGGTAGCTGGGTGGAGGTAGCTGGGTGGCTGGGTGGCTGGGTGGAGGTAGCTGGGTGGAGGTAGCTGGGTGGAGGTAGCTGGGTGGCTGGGTGGAGGTAGCTGGGTGGAGGTAGCTGGGTGGCTGGGTGGAGGTGGCTGGGTGGCTGGGTGGAGGTGGCTGGGTGGAGGTAGCTGGGTGGCTGGGTGGAGGTGGCTGGGTGGAGGTAGCTGGGTGGCTGGGTGGAGGTGGCTGGGTGGAGGTAGCTGGGTGGCTGGGTGGAGGTGGCTGGGTGGAGGTAGCTGGGTGGAGGTAGCTGGGTGGAGATAGCTGGGTGGAGGTAGCTGGGTGGAGGTAGCTGGGTGGAGGTAGCTGGGTGGAGGTAGCTGGGTAGCTGGGTGGAGGTGGTTGGGTGGAGGTGTTTGGGTGGAGGTAGCTGGGTGGAGGTAGCTGGGTGGAGGTAGCTGGGTGACTGGGTGGAGGTAGCTGGGTGGAGGTAGCTGGGTGGCTGGGTGGAGGTAGCTGGGTGGAGGTAGCTGGGTGGCTGGGTGGAGGTGGCTGGGTGGAGGTAGCTGGGTGGCTGGGTGGAGGTAGCTGGGTGGCTGGGTGGAGGTAGCTGGGTGGCTGGGTGGAGGTAGCTGGGTGGCTGGGTGGAGGTAGCTGGGTGGCTGGGTGGAGGTAGCTGGGTGGAGGTAGCTGGGTGGAGGTAGCTGGGTGGAGGTAGCTGGGTGGAGGTAGCTGGGTGGAGGTAGCTGGGTGGAGGTAGCTGGGTGGAGGTAGCTGGGTGGTTGGGTGGGTGGAGGTAGCTAGAGGGCTGGGTGGAGGTAGCTGGGTGGCTGGGTGGAGATAGCTGGGTGGCGGTAGCTGGGTGGAGGTAGCTGGGTGGCTGGGTGGAGGTAGCTGGGTAGCTGGGTGGAGGTAGCTGGGTGGCTGGGTGGAGGTGGCTGGGTGGAGATAGCTGGGTGGCTGGGTGGAGGTAGCTGGGTGGAGGTAGCTGGGTGCAGGAAGCTGGGTGGTTGGGTGGAGGTAGCTGGGTGGTTGGGTGGGTGGAGGTAGCTAGTGGCCTTGGTGGAGGTAGCTGGGTGGACGTGGCTGGGTGGACGTGGCTGGGTGGAGGTAGCTGGGTGGAGGTAGCTGGGTGCAGGAAGCTGGGTGCAGGAAGCTGGGTGCAGGAAGCTGGGTGCAGGAAGCTGGGGGGAGGTAGCTGGGTGGAGGAAGCTGGGTGGTTGGGTGGAGGTAGCTGGGTAGAGGTAGCTGGGTAGAGGTAGCTGGGTGGCTGGGTGGAGGTAGCTGGGTGGCTGTAGCTGGGTGCAGGAAGCTGGGTGGTTGGGTGGAGGTAGCTGGGTGGTTGGAGGTAGCTAGAGGGCTGGGTGGAGGTAGCTGGGTGGAGGTGGCTGGGTGGTTGGGTGAAGGTAGCTGGGTGCAGGAAGCTGGGTGGTTGGTGGAGGTAGCTGGGTGGTTGGGTGGAGGTAGCTGGGTGGTTGGGTGGGTGGAGGTAGCTAGAGGGCTGGGTGGAGGTAGCTGGGTAGAGGTAGCTAGAGGGCTGGGTGGAGGTAGCTGGGTGGATGTAGCTGGGTGGATGTAGCTGGGTGGCGGTAGCTGGGTGGCGGTAGCTGGGTGGCGGTAGCTGGGTGGCGGTAGCTGGGTGGCGGTAGCTGGGTGGCGGTAGCTGGGTGGTTGGGTGGGTGGAGGTAGCTAGAGGGCAGGGTGGAGGTAGCTGGGTGGAGGTAGCTGGGTGGCGGTAGCTGGGTGGCGGTAGCTGGGTGGAGGTAGCTGGGTGGAGGTAGCTGGGTGGAGGTAGCTGGGTGGTGTGGCAGTGACAGGTTCTACACTTAACTCTCTGCCTCTTAAAGAGTTAAAAGGAAGAGAGGAAAGAGAGGAGAGAGATATCTTTTTGGCATCCTTCCCCAGATCTGTGCCTCAACACAATCCTGTCTCGGAGCTCTACGGACAATTCCTTTGACCTCAATTCTTGTTTTTTGCCCTGACATGCCCTGTCAACTGTGGGACCTTATATAGACATGTGTGTGCCTTTCCAAATCATGTCCAATCAATTAAATTTACCACAGGTGGACTCCAATCAAGTTGTAGAATCATCTCAAGGATGATCAATGGAAACACGATGCAACAGAGCTCAATCACGAGTCTCATAGCAAAAGGTCTGAATACTAATGTAAATAAGTTATTTATGTTTTATTTATATATATATATATATATACACATTTGAAAAAATGGCACACAAAAAAATGTTTTTTTTGCTTTGTCATTATGGGGTATTGTGTGTAGATTGATCAGGGGGGAAAATATATTTTTTAATCAATTTTAGAATAAGGCTGTAACGTAACAAAATGTGGAAAAGGTCAAGGGGTCTGAATACTTTCCCGAACGCCCTGTATATAGTCGCCCCATTTTAATATGGTTTTTTTCTTCCATAAGTATTTTCACAAATTCCCTTCTGGTGTCCTAAAGTAATCCAAAGGTTAGTATTTGATCCCATATTCCTAGCACACAATGAATACATCGAGCTGGTGACTGGTGACTACAAACCTCTTGGATGCATTTTAAGTTTGTGTTTCAAATGACGTTTTTGCCCCAATAGAAACTGAATTGTGAACTACGTATTGTGTCACTTTTATTGTAAATAGGAACAGAATATGTTTCTAAACGTTTCTATATTTAAAATGTGGATGTTACCAGGATTATGGATAATCATGAATGGATCCTGAATAATGATGAATGAGAAAGTTAGAGGAACGAAGTACACACACATACACACACACACACACACACACACGGGGGGGAAAGGATGGGAAATGGAGCGGAGTGTCTCAGGAGGCATGATGTTTGACGGCGTGGAGGCGAGACAGACCTTGGTGAGGGCCGCCACCCTCTGGGCTAGCTCCGCCTCCACCTCGGGCAGAGTCTCCGCCTTCCTGATGGTCTGCTGCAGCTTCTGCTCGGCCAGCTCTAAACGCTCCTGCAGCTGCCTGTTCCTCTCCTCTGTCTGCAGATCAAACACAATCAATCAATCATATTAATCAATACATTACAACGGTTCCTCTCCTCTGTCTGCAGATCAAACACAATCAATCAATCATATTAATCAATACATTACAACGGTTCCTCTCCTCTGTCTGTAGATCAAACATTAATCAATACATTACAACAGTTCCTCTCCTCTGTCTGTAGATCAAACATTAATCAATACATTACAACGGTTCCTCTCCTCTGTCTGTAGATCAAACATTAATCAATACATTACAACGGTTCCTCTCCTCTGTCTGTAGATCAAACATTAATCAATACATTACAACGGTTCCTCTCCTCTGTCTGTAGATCAAACATTAATCAATACATTACAACGGTTCCTCTCCTCTGTCTGTAGATCAAACACAATCAATCAATCATATTAATCAATACATTACAACGGTTCCTCTCCTCTGTCTGTAGATCAAACATTAATCAATACATTACAACGGTTCCTCTCCTCTGTCTGTAGATCAAACATTAATCAATACATTACAACAGTTCCTCTCCTCTGTCTGTAGATCAAACATTAATCAATACATTACAACAGTTCCTCTCCTCTGTCTGTAGATCAAACACACATCATCAATATTGTCATCCAGGGGTGTCAAAACCATGTATTAGGATGATGATTAGCAGATTATCATTCTTCATCTGAATGTCTTCTTCCTACGTCATGGGAACAGGCAGACCACAATATCAGAACGAGACCGCGTGTGTAAACGCAGCCAATCTGATTCTTCCTACGTCTTGGGAACAGGCAGACCACAATATCAGAACGAGACCGCGTGTGTAAACGCAGCCGATCTGATTCTTCCTACGTCTTGGGAACAGGCAGACCACAATATCAGAACGAGACCGCGTGTGTAAACGCAGCCGATCTGATTCTTCCTACGTCTTGGGAACAGACAGACCACAATATCAGAACGAGACCACGTGTGTAAACGCAGCCGATCTGATTCTGACCACTTTAGAATAAGACATATCAGTAAACATTGTGTCTGATACAGTGTTTAGGTACCGTCTTCTTGGCCTGGGGGATGATATACAGTGTTTAGGTACCGTCTTGTTGGCCTGGGGGATGATACACAGTGTTTAGGTACCGTCTTGTTGGCCTGGGGGATGATACACAGTGTTTAGGTACCGTCTTGTTGGCCTGGGGGATGATATACAGTGTTTAGGTACCGTCTTGTTGGCCTGGGGGATGATATACAGTGTTTAGGTACCGTCTTGTTGGCCTGGGGGATGATACACAGTGTTTAGGTACCGTCTTGTTGGCCTGGGGGATGATACACAGTGTTTAGGTACCGTCTTGTTGGCCTGGGGGATGATACACAGTGTTTAGGTACCGTCTTGTTGGCCTGGAGGATGATATACAGTGTTTAGGTACCGTCTTGTTGGCCTGGGGGATGATATACAGTGTTTAGGTACCGTCTTGTTGGCCTGGGGGATGATACACAGTGTTTAGGTACCGTCTTGTTGGCCTGGGGGATGATATACAGTGTTTAGGTACCGTCTTGTTGGCCTGGGGGATGATATACAGTGTTTAGGTACCGTCTTGTTGGCCTGGGGGATGATATACAGTGTTTAGGTACCGTCTTGTTGGCCTGGGGGATGATATACAGTGTTTAGGTACCGTCTTGTTGGCCTTGGGGATGATATACATTGTTTAGGTACCGTCTTGTTGGCCTGGGGGATGATATACAGTGTTTAGGTACCGTCTTGTTGGCCTGGGGGATGATACAGTGTTTAGGTACCGTCTTGTTGGCCTGGGGGATGATATACAGTGTTTAGGTACCGTCTTGTTGGCCTGGGGGATGATACACAGTGTTTAGGTACCGTCTTGTTGGCCTGGGGGATGATACACAGTGTTTAGGTACCGTCTTGTTGGCCTGGGGGATGATACACAGTGTTTATGCACCGTCTTGTTGGCCTGGGGGATGATACACAGTGTTTATGCACCGTCTTGTTGGCCTGGGGGATGATACACAGTGTTTAGGTACCGTCTTGTTGGCCTGGGGGATGATATACAGTGTTTAGGTACCGTCTTGTTGGCCTGGGGGATGATACACAGTGTTTATGCACCGTCTTGTTGGCCTGGGTGATGATACACAGTGTTTAGGTACCGTCTTGTTGGCCTGGGGGATGATATACAGTGTTTAGGTACCGTCTTGTTGGCCTGGGGGATGATACTCAGTGTTTAGGTACCGTCTTGTTGGCCTGGGGGATGATACACAGTGTTTAGGTACCGTCTTGTTGGCCTGGGGGATGATACACAGTGTTTAGGTACCGTCTTGTTGGCCTGGGGGATGATATACAGTGTTTAGGTACCGTCTTGTTGGCCTGGGGGATGATACACAGTGTTTATGCACCGTCTTGTTGGCCTGGGGGATGATACACAGTGTTTAGGTACCGTCTTGTTGGCCTGGTGTCTGATACAGTGTTTAGGTACCGTCTTGTTGACCTGGGGGATGACGTGATAAACAAACTCCAATCTGGATGTAATCTCCCTGCTATAACAAGGCTAGCTATCTTCTCTGTTAGCCGTCTCCCTCCCTCCTCTCCCCTCCCCTCCAGCAGCGTGCTGGCCCAGTTCTGGCAGCATGGAGGCCCAGACTAAAAGAGAAACCACCAATAGAGATTAGAAAAAGAGAGAAGAGATCGAGGCAAGAAAGAAAACAGAAGGAGGGGAAGAGGACATACAAGAGAAGAGCAGGCAGACCAGAGAGAAAACAGAGAGAGAGAAGTGAATGTGTCTGAGGCGTCTGATTCAGTGCCTGCTGCGTTGGGCAGTCTGTGAATGCACGAGTGGGGGTCCAGGACCCTGCAGGCTCTTCCTGCTGTCGGAAAGAGCCGACAATCATACTAACCCCCCATACACAAATCCTCAACATACACCACACACACACACACACACACACCCAACCAAAATGGAAAAACCCTTGTGGGAAAACTCAACTGAGGCTTCCTTACTGGTGGGCTGTAGCCCTGAGATACTGTAGGCTTCCTTACTGGTGGGCTGTAGATGTGAGATACTGTAGGCTTCCTTACTGGTGGGCTGTAGATGTGAGATACTGTAGGCTTCCTTACTGGTGGGCTGTAGCCCTGAGATACTGTAGGCTTCCTTACTGGTGGGCTGTAGACCTGAGATACTGCAGGCTTCCTTACTGGTGGGCTGTAGACCTGAGATACTGCAGGCTTCCTTACTGGTGGGCTGTAGACCTGAGATACTGCAGGCTTCCTTACTGGTGGGCTGTAGACCTGAGATACTGCAGGCTTCCTTACTGGTGGACTGTAGACCTGAGATACTGTAGGCTTCCTTACTGGTGGGCTGTAGACCTGAGATACTGTAGGCTTCCTTACTGGTGGGCTGTAGACGTGAGATACTGTAGGCTTCCTTACTGGTGGGCTGTAGACGTGAGATACTGTAGGCTTCCTTACTGGTGGGCTGTAGACGTGAGATACTGTAGGCTTCCTTACTGGTGGGCTGTAGACGTGAGATACTGTAGGCTTCCTTACTGGTGGGCTGTAGACCTGAGATACTGTAGGCTTCCTTACTGGTGGGCTGTAGACCTGAGAAACTGTAGGCTTCCTTACTGGTGGGCTGTAGCCCTGAGATACTGTAGGCTTCCTACTGGTGGGCTGTAGACCTGAGATACTGCAGGCTTCCTTACTGGTGGGCTGTAGACCTGAGATACTGTAGGCTTCCTTACTGGTGGGCTGTAGCCCTGAGATACTGTAGGCTTCCTTACTGGTGGGCTGTAGACCTGAGATACTGCAGGCTTCCTTACTGGTGGGCTGTAGACCTGAGATACTGTAGGCTTCCTTACTGGTGGGCTGTAGCCCTGAGATACTGTAGGCTTCCTTACTGGTGGGCTGTAGCCCTGAGATACTGCAGGCTTCCTTACTGGTGGGCTGTAGACCTGAGATACTGCAGGCTTCCTTACTGGTGGGCTGTAGACCTGAGATACTGTAGGCTTCCTTACTGGTGGGCTGTAGCCCTGAGATACTGCAGGCTTCCTTACTGGTGGGCTGTAGACCTGAGATACTGCAGGCTTCCTTACTGGTGGGCTGTAGACCTGAGATACTGTAGGCTTCCTTACTGGTGGGCTGTAGACCTGAGATACTGTAGGCTTCCTTACTGGTGGGCTGTAGACCTGAGATACTGTAGGCTTCCTTACTGGTGTATAGTCTCTACATGGCATGACTGCTCCGATCTTGCTGTTGGTTCGATTGGTGTGTGTGTGGTGTGTGGTGTGTGTGTGTGTGTGTGTGTACTGACCTGTCGGAACAGGGACTCCTTGTTGGCCACTTCGTTCTCCAGCTTGTCATTGAGGTCGTGTACGGAGGTGGCCTCTCGCTGCGCTGCCAAGTACCTCTTCTCCAGGGTGACGATACGCTCCTCTATGTCCTCCTTCTGGGCCATAGACTAGACGGGACAGAGAGAGAGACGGAAACTTTTAGCACACACACTACACTCGTAAACACACACACACACCATTACACAAACATACACAATCCTTATATAAAAACACACCCGTCTCTCTGCAGGCGTGTTAGTAACGCTAACATCCAGTATGTACCTCTCGTATGTCTCTCTGCAGGCGTGTGTTCAAGTCTTCACTCTTGATGAGGTCCTTGCGCGCCGTGTCCAGGTCCTCCTCCAGCTCGCTGATGCGTCCCGTCATGGCCGCCATGCGCTCCATCATCTGCCCCAGGTCTGACGTCTGTCTCGCCACCACCTCCTGCAGCTCTCCCATCTTCCCCTGGTCCTCCTCCTGGCTCAGAGAGCCGTCTGACGACCTCTACAGACAAGTCAGCGTTTAGGTTTCTTAAAGACAGAAACAACTAGGACATGACCTATAACCCCTGACCCTTCCCCTGGTCCTCCTCCTGGCTCAGAGAGTCGTCTGACGACCTCTACAGACAAGTCAGCGTTTAGGTTTCTTAAAGACAGAAACAACTAGGACATGACCTATAACCCCTGACCCTTCCCCTGGTCCTCCTCCTGGCTCAGAGAGCCGTCTGACGACCTCTACAGACAAGTCAGCGTTTAGGTTTCTTAAAGACAGAAACAACTAGGACATGACCTATAACCCCTGACCCTTCCCCTGGTCCTCCTCCTGGCTCAGAGAGCCGTCTGACGACCTCTACAGACAAGTCAGCGTTTAGGTTTCTTAAAGACAGAAACAACTAGGACATGACCTATAACCCCTGACCCTTCCCCTGGTCCTCCTCCTGGCTCAGAGAGCCATCTGACAACCGCTAGGAAGAAGACAGCGTTTATGTTTCTTAAAGATAGAAACAACTAGGACATGACCTATAACCCCTGACCCTTCCCCTGGTCCTCCTCCTGGCTCAGAGAGCCGTCTGACGACCTCTACAGACAAGTCAGCGTTTAGGTTTCTTAAAGATAGAAACAACTAGGACATGACCTATAACCCCTGACCCTTCCCCTGGTCCTCCTCCTGGCTCAGAGAGCCGTCTGACAACCGCTAGGAAGAAGACAGCGTTTATGTTTCTTAAAGACAGAAACAACTAGGACATGACCTATAACCCCTGACCCTTCCCCTGGTCCTCCTCCTGGCTCAGAGAGCCGTTCTACCGCTAGTTGGGAGAGGACGACAGTAGATATTAAATGGTGCAGAGCACGGCCTTCGAAGTCTTGTGGTGGTTTTATCTCCCTTATTTAAATACACTGACTAAGTCTCTCTGGATAAAAGGTTTCCTACCTTGCCGTTTGTGCTTGGGGTGTTTTCAGAGTCGTGGTTGAGCCCTTCCATTCCGTCGCCTAGCGACCTCTTCTGGATGTTCTGCTCTCTCAGATAGGACATCTAGGAGAAGATTGTACTTTATTAATACCCCAAAGGGGACATTTGATTGGACCAGCCAATACATAGGAGACCAATAAATACCCAATAAAGCACAACAGAACCCAGACACTAAGAGAAGCACATCATTAATGATTAGAAGAAACGAAGGGTTCATGTTAAAAAGACAACTAACACGGAACGCAAACCGGCTGCACGCTCGCGCCATAGAAACACTACTGATCATCACAAAATAAATGTACATCGAACTGAAAATAGATCACTTTCTGACAGTTACCCGCCTGGGTTTGTGGCCACGGTTACCCGGACAGCCCTACTCGCACACATTCATGGAGGCTGACACACACACACACGGAGAAGCGCAAGAGAAAAGTGTGTACCGTATGTGTGTGTGTGCGTGCGTGTGTACTGTACTGCTAGGCTAATTCCCTACTCTCTGAGACGAAGGGAATCAAAGGAGAGATGTAGAGGACAGGAGAAAAATCTAGTCCACTTTCCCATGATCCTCGAGCCCTTTTGTCCATTTTAATCCCATTCACGACTCATCTCCTCTGAGAGCTCTGTGCATTCTGTGTGTGTATACGTCCATTCGTGGAGTCCCAGTATCCAGCTCTCAGTTAATAAGTCTCATATCAATGTGTGACTCATGTCCCTACAACATTACAAATACTGTGTAATCACAAGACAACATTACAGATTGTGTAATCACAAGACGGTATAACATTACAGATACTGTGTAATCAGAAGACAGTATAACATTACAGATACTGTGTAATCACAAGACAGTATAACCTCACATATACTGTGTAATCACAAGACAGTACAACATTACAGATACTGTGTAATCACAAGACAGTATAACATCACATATACTGTGTAATCACAAGACAGTATAACCTCACATATACTGTGTAATCACAAGACAGTATAACATTACAGATCCTGTGTAATCACAAGACAGTATAACATTACAGATCCTGTGTAATCACAAGACAGTATAACATTAAAGATACTGTGTAATCACAAGACAGTATAACATCACAGATCCTGTGTAATCACAAGACAGTATAACATTACAGATCCTGTGTAATCACAAGACAGTATAACATTACAGATCCTGTGTAATCACAAGACAGTATAACATTACAGATCCTGTGTAATCACAAGACAGTATAACATTACAGATACTGTGTAATCACAAGACAGTATAACATCACAGATCCTGTGTAATCACAAGACAGTATAACATTACAGATACTGTGTAATCACAAGACAGTATAACATTACAGATACTGTGTAATCACAAGACAGTATAACATCACAGATCCTGTGTAATCACAAGACAGTATAACATTACAGATACTGTGTAATCACAAGACAGTATAACATTACAGATACTGTGTAATCACAAGACAGTATAACATTACAGATACTGTGTAATCACAAGACAGTATAACATTACAGATCCTGTGTAATCACAAGACAGTATAACATTACAGATCCTGTGTAATCACAAGACAGTATAACATTACAGATCCTGTGTAATCACAAGGCAGTATAACATTACAGATACTGTGTAATCACAAGACAGTATAACATTACAGATCCTGTGTAATCACAAGACAGTATAACATTACAGATACTGTGCACAATTGAGATGCACATCCTGTCGGGCTGTATCACCGCCTGGTACGACAACTGCACCGGCCGCTACCACAGGGCTCTCCAGAGGGTGGAGGCCAAGAGACTGTTAAATAGCCATCACTAGCCGGCTACCACTCGGTTACTCAACCCTGCACCTTAGAGGCTGCTGCCCTATTTACATGGAATCACTGGCCACTTTAATAATGTTTACATATTGCTTTACTCATTTCATATGTATATACTGTATTCTATTCTACTGTATTTTAGTCAATGCCACTCCGACATTGCTCGTCCTAATATTATATACATCTTAATTCCATTATTTTACTTTTAGATGTGTGTGTGTGTGTGTGTGTGTGTGTGTGTGTGTGTGTGTGTGTGTGTGTGTGTGTGTGTGTGTGTGTGTGTGTGTGTGTGTGTGTGTATACAGGGTAACTACAGGGTTAAACTACAAGGTAACTATAGTGTTACTACAGGGTAACTATAGGGTTACTACAGGGAAACTATAGGGTTACTACAGGGAAACTATAGGGTTACTACAGGGTAACTATAGGGTTACTACAGGGTAACTACAGGGTTAAACTACAGGGTTAAACTACAGGGTTAAACTACAGGGTTAAACTACAGGGTTGCTACAGGGTAACTACAGGGTAACTACAGGGTAGCTACAGGGTAGCTACAGGGTAGCTACAGGGTAACTACAGGGTAACTACAGGGTAACTACAGGGTAACTACAGGGTAACTACAGGGTAGCTACAGGGTTGCTACAGGGTTACTACAGGGTTACTACAGGGTTACTACAGGGTTGCTACAGGGTTGCTACAGGGTTGCTACAGGGTAGCTACAGGGTTGCTACAGGGTAGCTACAGGGTTGCTACAGGGTTGCTACAGGGTTGCTACAGGGTTGCTACAGGGTTGCTACAGGGTAACTACAGGGTAGCTACAGGGTAGCTACAGGGTTGCTACAGGGTTACTACAGGGTAGCTACAGGGTTGCTACAGGGTTGCTACAGGGTTACTACAGGGTAACTACAGGGTAACTACAGGGTAACTACAGGGTTACTACAGGGTTACTACAGGGTTACTACAGGGTTGCTACAGGGTTACTGCAGGGTTACTACAGGGTTACTACAGGGTAACTACAGGGTAACTACAGGGTTACTACAGGGTTACTACAGGGTAGCTACAGGGTTACTACAGGGTTACTACAGGGTTACTACAGGGTTACTACAGGGTAACTACAGGGTAACTACAGGGTAGCTACAGGGTAGCTACAGGGTTGCTACAGGGTTGCTACAGGGTTACTACAGGGTTGCTACAGGGTTGCTACAGGGTTGCTACAGGGTTGCTACAGGGTAGCTACAGGGTAGCTACAGGGTTGCTACAGGGTTGCTACAGGGTTGCTACAGGGTTGCTACAGGGTTGCTACAGGGTTGCTACAGGGTTGCTACAGGGTAGCTACAGGGTAGCTACAGGGTAGCTACAGGGTTGCTACAGGGTTACTACAGGGTTACTACAGGGTAGCTACAGGGTTGCTACAGGGTTACTACAGGGTTACTACAGGGTTACTACAGGGTAACTACAGGGTAACTACAGGGTAACTACAGGGTAACTACAGGGTAGCTACAGGGTAGCTACAGGGTAGCTACAGGGTTACTACAGGGTTACTACAGGGTTACTACAGGGTTACTACAGGGTTACTACAGGGTTACTACAGGGTTACTACAGGGTAACTACAGGGTTACTACAGGGTTACTACAGGGTAGCTACAGGGTTACTACAGGGTTGCTACAGGGTTACTACAGGGTAACTACAGGGTAGCTACAGGGTTACTACAGGGTTGCTACAGGGTTACTACAGGGTTACTACAGGGTTACTACAGGGTAACTACAGGGTAACTACAGGGTTACTACAGGGTTACTACAGGGTTACTACAGGGTAACTACAGGGTAACTACAGGGTAACTACAGGGTTACTACAGGGTTACTACAGGGTTACTACAGGATGGTCAGATGAGGCTTACCTCTTTGTGTTGTGATGTGAGCTGTTCTTCCAGCTGGCTGCATCTTTCTAAAGCCACACGCAGTCTCTCCCTGACCTGGAAACCAGACAGACAATTATTAGTCTCCATCATTTTACACACTGCCATTACACCTCTACAAAAGAAGAGATTAGCAGGCAGACAATCCCCCCCCCCCCTACCAACCTTCTCGTCCAGGGCTTTGTGGTGTTCAAACAGGGACTTGAGTGCCTTGAGGACCTCTACCTCACTGGAGACCCCAGCAGGAGACTGGGCCTGCCTCTTCACCACCGTCATCCTCAGACTGCGTTCATGACGAGACACCAGACACTCCAGATGCTCCAGGAGAAGCTACGGTCATCACAGAATACACATCAGATGTTACATGTCATGGTACACACACACACGTTCCAGGAGACGCTACGGTCATCACAGAATACACAAGTTACAAACAGCCATGTTCACGCCACACACACACACACACACACACACACACACACACACACACACACACACACACACACACAGGATTGTGAAATAGTACAGACATGCTTACACATATGAGTGTGTGTTGTGGTGTGTGTTGTGCTCAATCCCATGTTGTTGAGCAGCTCAGGGGGGTCCCATCAGAGCTGCAGGCTGACAAAGCCCAGACTCATCCCTTAATCTCCCCTTCCCTCCTCATATCCCCCCTCTACCTCCCATATTCTACCCTCCATCCTCCCTCTCCCACCCCTTTCTCCTCCTCCCTCCCCCTCTTTCTAATCACTCCTCCCTCCCCACTCTCCCCAGTCAGTGTCCATCGTTCCTAATTAGACTGACCCAGACTCTGCTCATTGCAACTAGACTGGCAGGTGGATTAACCAGTTAGAGCCGTACATCTGCCACTAGGCCTGAGCAGAGAAGTGACAGACAGGGGAATTAACCTATGGCTGTCTGCGCTGTGACCGGGGAGGGCGGGTGCTCTGTCAACCACTCATTAGAGGTGACCTAATCCTCAGAACAGAAAATAAGCCCTCTCAAACGTAAACACTACTAAAACACACAACTAAAACACACACAGGTCAAACCAGTGGGGGTTTGACACTGTTAATGGACTATGCGTGGGACTGGAAGGGGACTCTGTGTGTGTCTGTGTGTCTGTGTGTCTGTGTGTCTGTGTGTCTGTGTGTCTGTGTGTCTGTGTGTCTGTGTGTCTGTGTCTGTGTGTGTGTGTGTGTGTGTGTGTGTGTGTGTGTGCGTGTGTGTGTGTGTGTGTGTGTGGTGTGTCTGACCCGTGTGTTGTTCCTCTCAGCCTTGAGCTCAGCGATCTCCTCTTCCCTCTCCATCAAATGCTCCCGACACACATTCACCTCCTTGGTCAGCGCAGCAAACTCCTGGACAACAACAACACATTAACACAACGTTAGAGAGACAGCAAACTCCTGGACAACAACACATTAACACAACGTTAGAGAGACAGCAAACTCCTGGAGGACAACAACACATTAACACAACGTTAGAGAGACAGCAAACTCCTGGAGGACAACAACACATTAACACAACGTTAGAGAGACAGCAAACTCCTGGAGGACAACAACACATTAACACAACGTTAGAGAGACAGCAAACTCCTGGACAACAACACATTAACACAACGTTAGAGAGACAGCAAACTCCTGGAGGACAACAACACATTAACACAACGTTAGAGAGACAGGTCAAATCAAATCAATCAAATGGATTTTATAAAAAGACTACTTTTGACCAGGGACCTATTCCCTATATAGTGCACTACTTAAAACAAAACAAAAAATGATTACCCCCTTTCTCCCCATTTTCGTGGTATCCAATTGTTAGTAATTACTATCTTGTCTCTCTCATCGCTACAACTCCCGTACGGGCTCGGGAGAGACGAAGGTCGAAAGCCATGCGTCCTCAGGAAACACAACCCAACCAAGCCGCACTGCTTCTTAACTTAAAACTTCTTATGGCTGCAAGGCAAAGTGTTGAGTAGCCAGTGAAATCGTGCCCATTTCAAACGGCCTCCTACTCAAATCTTGCTCGTACAATATGGATATTATTATTATTTTTGGATAGAAAACACTCTCTAGTTTCTAAAACAGTTGGAATTATTTCTCTGAGTGAAACAGAAGTCCTTCTGCAGCACTTTTCCTGACCAGGAAGTGAAATGTCAGAAATCGATGCTCTTTTCAACTTGATGCCTATACGTGGTCTTGACACTTAGGAGTCTACTTACACTCCATACGCCTTCCTATTGGTGTAAAGAGGATGTGAGAGAAGAAATGTTGTGCTCATCTTGGTCTGTGGTGGGAAAAAAACTATTTATTTGACGTGACCGTCCACTTCCGGTACTCTGAAGGAAGTGGGATTGACTTCTGTTTTGCTGCCGTAACGGACGACTAACATCTCCGGCTCAATTTTTTTTTGATACATGTGACCATATCATCGTAATGTCTGTTTTTTCAATATAGTTTAATCAGATTTTGACATTTTTTCGGGAGTTTTGCCGTGTTCCGTCCTCTGACTGTGTTTACGTTGGAGAAATTTGTGCCACTCGGCTAGTGCCAATGCTAATTGAAGAGGGAAATTTGCCATTCTGAATCCAAACAACGACTCATCTGGACAGAGGACACCTTGTTCAACATTCTGATGAAAGATCAGCAAAAGTAAGACCCATTTTATGACGTTATTTCATATATCTGTCGTGCATGTGAACTGGCCGTGGGCGCCCAATTGTTTCTGTCTATTGTGGCTACGCTAATATAGCGATACATTTAGTTTTCGCTGTAAAACATTTAATAAATCGGAAATATTGTTTGGAATCACAAGATGCCTGTCTTTCAATTGCTGCAGACTATGTATTTTTCAGAAATGTTTTATGATGAGTAATTAGCTATTTGACGTTGGTGTCTGTAAATATTATGGCTGCTTTCGGTGCAATTTCTGATGGTGGCTGCAATGTAAACTATGGTTTATACATGAAATATGCAAATTTTTCAAACAAAACATATGCTATACAATAAATATGTTATCAGACTGTCATCTGATGAATTTGTTTCTTGGTTAGTGGCTATTTATATCTTTATTTGGTCGAATTTGTGATAGCACCTGATGGAGTAAGAAACTGATGGAGTTAGAAAAGTGGTGTCTTTTGCTAACGTGGTTAGCTAATAGATTTACATATTTTGTCTTCCCTGTAAAACATTTTAAAAATCGGACATGTTGGCTTGATTCACAAGAAGTGTATCTTTCATCTGGTGTCTTGGACTTGTTAATGTGTGAAAGTTAAATATTAAAAAAAAATATCTTTTGAATTTCGCGCCCTGCACTTGAGCTGGATGTTGTCATAGGTGTACCGGTGTCGGGCTGCACCCCTAACAGGGGCGCCTCCAACCCGGAAGCCAGCCGGGTTGGAGGAAACACCGTGCACCTGGCCACCTTGGTTAGCGCGCACTGCGCCCGGCCCGCCACAGGAGTCGCTGGAGCGCGATGAGACAAGGATATCCCTACCGGCCAAACCCTCCCTAACCCGGACGACACTAGGTCGCGGCCGGCTGCGACAGAGCCTGGGCGCGAACCCAGAGTCTCTGGTGGCACAGCTAGCGCTGCAATGCAGTGCCCTATACCACTGCGCCACCCGGGAGGCCCTATAGTGCACTACTTTTGACCAGGGCCCATAGGCTGCACACATACATAATACGTTTCCATGTTGGTAAACAGCTGGGGATCGACACACTTCCTGAGAGTCAACAGGTTGGGGAACTACACACTTCCTGACAGTCAACAGGTAGGGGAACTACACACTTCCTGACAGTCAACAGGTAGGGGATCGACACACTTCCTGACAGTCAACAGGTTGGGGAACTACACACTTCCTGCCGGTCGACAGGTGGGAGAACTACACACTTCCTGACAGTCGACAGGTAGGGGATCGACACACTTCCTGGCAGTCGACAGGTAGGGGATCGACACACTTCCTGGCAGTCGACAGGTAGGGGATCGACACACTTCCTGGCAGTCGACAGGTTGGGGAACTACACACTTCCTGGCAGTCGACAGGTAGGGGATCGACACACTTCCTGGCAGTCGACAGGTTGGGGAACTACACAGAGAGAGGACAGGCGAGAGGAGAGGACAGGCGAGAGGAGAGGACAGGCGAGAGGAGAGGACAGGAGAGACACAGAGAGAGACACAGAGACACAGAGAGAGACACAGAGACACAGAGAGAGACACAGAGAGAGACACAGAGACACAGAGAGAGACACAGAGAGAGACACAGAGAGAGACACAGAGAGAGACACAGAGAGAGACACAGAGAGAGACACAGAGAGAGACACAGAGAGAGACACAGAGAGAGACACAGAGAGAGACACAGAGAGAGACACAGAGAGAGACACAGAGAGAGACACAGAGAGAGACACAGAGAGAGACACAGAGAGAGACACAGAGAGAGACACAGAGAGAGACACAGAGAGAGACACAGAGAGAGACACAGAGAGAGACACAGAGAGAGACACAGAGAGAGACACAGAGAGAGACACAGAGAGAGAGACAGAGAGAGAGAGAGAGAGAGAGGACAGGAGAGAGAGGACAGGAGAGAGAAGACAGGAGAGAGAGGACAGGAGAGAGAGGACAGGAGAGAGAGGGAGAATGAGAGAGACAGAGAGAGAGAGAGAGAGAATGAGAGAGACAGAGAGAGAGAGAGAATGAGAGAGACAGGAGAGAGAGAGAGAGGGGACAGGAGAGAGAGAGAGAGGGGACAGGAGAGAGAGAGAGAGGGGACAGGAGAGAGAGAGAGGGGACAGGAGAGAGAGAGAGAGGGGACAGGAGAGAGAGAGAGAGAGAGAGAGAGAGGACAGGACAGGAGAGAGAGAGGACAGGACAGGAGAGAGAGAGGACAGGACAGGAGAGAGAGAGAGAGAAGAGAGAGAGGACAGGAGAGAGAGAGAGAGAGAGGACAGGAGAGAGAGAGAGGACAGGAGAGAGAGGGGACAGGAGAGAGACTTCATTTAACTTCATATTCCAGTCTCCCTCTAGTCTTCCATCCATCCCATTCAATCAACAGCCACCATGCATTGAGACTACATGCAGTTTACCAACTAGAGACTCTTGCCATATACCACACACACACACACCTTGTCTCACACACACACAGCTTCCATGGTTGGGCCTACAGAATGAACCATCCTGATATTTGGTTCTGTGGAACAGGTTCCCTGAGTATCCAGGCCTTCTTTGAGGACACACACTGTTCAGTCCCCATCACCTGAGGAAGCGTTTCTTCTTTCCACACTAGAGACCATGGGGAGTTTTTGATTGGCCTGACCAGGCATAAGTGCCCGTCCTTTAGCCAGTGAGGGAGGAGGAGGCGGGGAAAGGGGTTATTATGTGGAGAGTTGGAATGTTGGATTCCTGAATTCCAGAGCAGAGTCTGATGTATAACCATCCGCCAGAGAGAGAGAGAGAGGCCCTGCCTGTCTGGCTACTTCAGTACAGCCTGCCCTGCATACTTTCTCCTTTCCCTCCATTTACCCACGCTCTCCTTCTTGGTCTTCTTTTATCTCTCTGTCTCTTCTCATCACTGTCTGTCTGAAATCTGTCTTGCCTACTACGAACCAAAAAGCCATACTGTGTACTAACCATACCACATACTATTTAGTACATACTGTTTAGTAGAAAAGTATTCAGTAAAGCAACAAATATCAACATATTAGGCTCTCCCATACTGACAATCGGTGTTGGGGTTAGTTACCTGGAAACTAATATATTACTTGGTACATTTAACAAAAGTAATGCATTACTTTATAATATTACTTTGCATGTCGAAGGGAGCCGCGTTATTTTCATGGGGAAAATTTTTTCAAAACGTTTTGGACTGTCGTAGGGAGCCGTGCGCGCTCTACCAAAGATAGGCTGGTTACTACCTCAGCTCTGAACACTAGTTCCTCCTTCCATCTGATAGGCTGGTTACTACCTCAGGTCTGATAGGCTGGTTACTACCTCAGCTCTGAACACTAGTTCCTCCTTCCATCTGATAGGCTGCTTACTACCTCAGGTCTGAACACTAGTTCCTCCTCCCATCTGATAGGCTGGTTACTACCTCAGGTCTGATAGGCTGGTTACTACCTCAGGTCTGAACACTAGTTCCTCCTTCCATCTGATAGGCTGGTTACTAACTCAGGTCTGATCACTAGTTCCTCCTTCCATCTGATAGGCTGGTTACTACCTCAGGTCTGATCACTAGTTCCATCTGATAGGCTGCTTACTACCTCAGGTCTGATCACTAGTTCCTCCTCCCATCTGATAGGCTGGTTACTACCTCAGGTCTGATCACTAGTTCCATCTGATAGGCTGGTTACTACCTCAGCTCTGAACACTAGTTCCTCCTTCCATCTGATAGGCTGGTTACTACCTGAGGTCTGATAGGCTGGTTACTACCTCAGGTCTGATCACTAGTTCCTCCTTCCATCTGATAGGCTGGTTACTACCTCAGCTCTGAACACTAGTTCCTCCTCCCATCTGATAGGCTGGTTACTACCTCAGGTCTGATAGGCTGGTTACTACCTCAGGTCTGAACACTAGTTCCTCCTTCCATCTGATAGGCTGGTTACTACCTCAGGTCTGATAGGCTGGTTACTACCTCAGGTCTGAACACTAGTTCCATCTGATAGGCTGGTTACTACCTCAGGTCTGATCACTAGTTCCTCCTTCCATCTGATAGGCTGGTTACTACCTCAGCTCTGAACACTAGTTCCTCCTTCCATCTGATAGGCTGGTTACTAACTCAGGTCTGATCACTAGTTCCTCCTTCCATCTGATAGGCTGGTTACTACCTCAGGTCTGATCACTAGTTCCATCTGATAGGCTGCTTACTACCTCAGGTCTGATCACTAGTTCCTCCTCCCATCTGATAGGCTGGTTACTACCTCAGGTCTGATCACTAGTTCCATCTGATAGGCTGGTTACTACCTCAGGTCTGATCACTAGTTCCTCCTTCCATCTGATAGGCTGGTTACTACCTCAGGTCTGAACACTAGTTCCTCCTCCCATCTGATAGGCTGGTTACTACCTCAGGTCTGATCACTAGTTCCATCTGATAGGCTGGTTACTACCTCAGGTCTGATCACTAGTTCCTCCTTCCATCTGATAGGCTGGTTACTACCTCAGGTCTGAACACTAGTTCCTCCTCCCATCTGATAGGCTGGTTACTACCTCAGGTCTGATAGGCTGGTTACTACCTCAGGTCTGAACACTAGTTCCTCCTTCCATCTGATAGGCTGGTTACTACCTCAGGTCTGAACACTAGTTCCTCCTCCCATCTGATAGGCTGGTTACTACCTCAGGTCTGATAGGCTGGTTACTACCTCAGGTCTGAACACTAGTTCCTCCTTCCATCTGATAGGCTGGTTACTACCTCAGGTCTGATCACTAGTTCCTCCTTCCATCTGATAGGCTGGTTACTACCTCAGGTCTGAACACTAGTTCCTCCTTCCATCTGATAGGCTGCTTACTACCTCAGGTCTGAACACTAGTTCCTCCTCCCATCTGATAGGCTGGTTACTACCTCAGGTCTGAACACTAGTTCCTCCTTCCATCTGATAGGCTGGTTACTACCTCAGGTCTGAACACTAGTTCCTCCTTCCATCTGATAGGCTGGTTACTACCTCAGGTCTGAACACTAGTTCCATCTGATAGGCTGCTTACTACCTCAGGTCTGAACACTAGTTCCTCCTTCCATCTGATAGGCTGATTACTAACTCAGGTTAGTAAGCAGCACTTAAAACACTACATTTTCAAAATGTCATAAACTATGAAAATAAATCTGCAACCTCTGTGTGTCGCTTTCTTTTTTGCCCCTGTGGTGGCCCTGTGGTGGCCCTGTGGTGGCCCTGTGTGTCTCTCTCCTCTTTGTACTAAAGACATGTGACCAAACCGGACACCAAGGGAAGCTATTCTCTTTTCTACATCACCAAAGGCAAAAAGCTTCGGTCAGACATGCTTTACTGTTTAGCACACAAGTCTATCTAGGCGAAGGCCCTGTGGTAACGGCCTAATGTGGGCTCAACTGATAAGCAGCGTGTCTGTCTGTCCAATGTCCATCCATCACTGCAGCACTAAGAGGCCTGAGCGCAGAGCGGGACAAAAGCACCGCTGAATGCGCTCCTTTTCATTTCTGACCTAGCGCTTCTGGGCGAAGAGAAAAATACCACCGAAGATTCTTTTTCTTATGCCTGTCAGCACGGCTTCCTAGAATATGTTGAGAGAGTGTGATGTGTGTGGTGTGTGTGGGCGTCTAAGTGAGTGCTCCGAGTGTCTCCGTGTGCCTACATATCCTAACTCCCCCTGAGACACGCTCGGAGACTGGGGTCACAGCCAGGGTCAACCATTATCAGCCATTATCAACACAGACCCAGGAGCAACTAGGATTAAGTGCCTTGCACACTGATGGTTCACCTTGTCGGCCTGGGGATTTGAAATAGCGACTTTTGGATGACTTGCTCAATGCGCTAACCGCTAGGCTACCTGCGACCTGTTGTCCTCCTGGTATTACAGTCTAGATAGGACATGGGGTGGGATAAATGAACACAGAAACTGTTCCGTATTAACAGAAACCTGTATTTGCTGCTGTGGGACACCACCAGCGTAGGAAGGTGTCTTGCCTGCCTCCCTCACTCCCTCCAGCATGACAGCTCCCTCACTCACTCCAGCATGGCAGCTCCCTCCCTCACTCCAGCATGGCAGCTCCCTCCCTCACTCCAGCATGGCAGCTCCCTCCCTCACTCCAGCATGGCAGCTCCCTCCCTCACTCCAGCATGGCAGCTCCCTCCCTCACTCCAGCATGGCAGCTCCCTCCCTCACTCCAGCATGGCAGCTCCCTCCCTCACTCCAGCATGACAGCTCCCTCCCTCCCCCTCCCTCCAGCATGACAGCTCCCTCCCTCACTCCAGCATGGCAGCTCCCTCCCTCCCTCCAGCATGACAGCTCCCTCCCTCACTCCAGCATGGCAGCTCCCTCCCTCACTCCAGCATGGCAGCTCCCTCCCTCACTCCAGCATGGCAGCTCCCTCCCTCACTCCAGCATGGCAGCTCCCTCCCTCACTCCAGCATGGCAGCTCCCTCCCTCACTCCAGCATGGCAGCTCCCTCCCTCACTCCAGCATGACAGCTCCCTCCCTCCACTCCAGCATGACAGCTCCCTCCCTCCCTCACTCCAGCATGGCAGCTCCCTCCCTCCCTCCAGCATGGCAGCTCCCTCCCTCACTCCAGCATGGCAGCTCCCTCCCTCACTCCAGCATGGCAGCTCCCTTCCCTCACTCCAGCATGGCAGCTCCCTTCCCTCACTCCAGCATGGCAGCTCCCTCCCTCACTCACTCCAGCATGGCATCTCCCTCACTCCAGCATGACAGCTCCCTCCCTCCAGCATGACAGCTCCCTCCCTCACTCACTCCAGCATGGCAGCTCCCTCCCTCCCTCCCTCCCTCCCTCCCTCCCTCACTCCAGCATGGCAGCTCGCTCCCTCCCTCCCTCATTCACTCACTCACTCACTCCAGCATGGCAGCTCCCCCTTCTCCCTCACGCACGCATGACAGCTCCTTCCCTCCCTCCCTCATGCACACATGACAGCTCCTTCCCTCCCTCCCTACACACACAACGACGCTCCTCCCCCCCTCCCTCATGCACACATGACAGATCCTTCCCTCCCTCCCTCACGCACACATGACAGATCCTTCCCTCCCTCCTTCCCTCCGTCCCTCACGCACACATGACAGCGCCTTCCCTCCCTCACGCACACATGACAGCTCCCTCCCTCCCTCACGCACGCACGCATGACAGATCCTTCCCTCCCTCCCTCCCTCACGCACACATGACAGCTCCTTCCCTCCCTCCCTCACACACGCATGACAGCTCCTTCCCTGCCTCCCTCACACACGCATGACAGCTCCTTCCCTCCCTCCCTCACGCACACACGCATGACAGCTCCTTCCCTCCCTCCCTCACACACACATGACAGATCCTTCCCTCTCTCCCTCACGCACGCATGACAGCTCCCTGCCTCCCTCTCTCCCTCACGCACGCATGACAGCTCCCTGACTCACTCACTCCAGCACGCCTACACCGGCCAAACCTGGACGACGCTGGGCCAATTGTGCGCCGCCCTATGGGACTCCCAATCACGGCTGGTTGTGATACAGCCTGGATTCAAACCTGGGTGTCTGTAGTAAACCCAACCAGAAGAGTCCTCTTAACAGGCCTGTGTAAACCCAACCAGAAGAGTCCTCTTAACAGGCCTGTGTAAACCCAAACAGAACAGTCCTCATTAAGAGTCCTGTGTAAAGACAAACAGTGCAGACAGTAGAGTCATGAAAACAACCCCCCCCCCCCAGGGACAGGTGACAGGGAGCAGCTCTGTTTGTTTAAACCCCCCCCCCCCCCCCTATGAGTCTGTCTGTGATGCGTCAGACAGAGACAGGTGACAGGGAGCAGCTCTGTTTGTTTAAACACACACAGGTAAACTCACTGTACATCACTTACATGTTTACACCCCAACGACAACCTATGACTCAGACAGACAGAGACAGAGAGATGGGAGAGAGAGAGGAGAGAGACGGTGAGGAGAGAGACAGAGAGGAGAGAGAGACAGGGAGGAGAGAGAGAGAGAGACGGGGAGGAGAGAGGAGAGAGAGAGGAGGGAGACGGTGAGGAGAGAGGGGGGGGAGACGGTGAGGAGAGAGGAGAGAGAAACACTAAATATACATATTCACTCTCTGAATGGCACATATACACAATAAATGTCTCCAGGTTTAAAAATCCTTCTTTAACCCGTCTCCTCACCTTCCTCTACACTGAAGTGGATTGAACAGGTGACATCAATAAGGGGTCATATCTTTCACCTGGTCAGTCTGTCGTGGAAAGAGCAGGTGTTCTTAATGCTTTGTACACAGTGAGAGAGAGAGTAGCTACCGGACGTCATGTTTGATAAATTTGGACATTTCCAAGTGAATGTAAACAAGAGACATTGTGCAAATAGACGCACGCTTGTCTGAAGGAAGAACAGTACTGACTCTGGAGCAGCATGTACACACACACACACACACCTCTATTAAATATGTAGGGCGGAGCACGTGCATACACCCATTTGAATTAAATGGGAGTAGCCTCTCTCTGTGTGTGTGTTCGCTGTGCAGATGTCCGGTGGGTAACAGAGAGGGTATGATGTTACCGCGGGTCGTCTCGTCTGTCAGGAGAGGAGCCCTCTACCAAGGGTTCATGATACAGATGGGTGAGCCACATTGGCGGAACTCCCAATTGATAGGGGGCTGGGCGCACATGGTGGAAGATGCAGGGGAAACGCAGGGGAAATGTAGGGGAAACGCAGGGGAAACGCAGGGGATACGCAGGGGATACGCAGGGGAAACGCAGGGGATACGCAGGGGAAACGCAGGGGATACGCAGGGGATACGCAGGGGATACGCAGGGGATACGCAGGGGAAACACAGGGGAAACGCAGGGGATACGCAGGGGATACGCAGGGGAAACGCAGGGGAAACGCAGGGGAAACGCAGGGGATACGCAGGGGATACGCAGGGGAAACGCAGGGGAAACGCAGGGGAAACGCAGGGGAAACGCAGGGGAAACGCAGGGGAAACGCAGGGGAAACAGAGGGGAAACGCAGGGGGAAACGCAGGAGAAAGAGGGGAGACGCAGGGGATACGCAGGGGCAACGACACAGCACAGCTTCCAGAAAGACAGTTCCTTTCAAACGAGGGATTTGGTGGTAAAACAGTAAATCTGTATTATGAACGACACATTGACACATCCAGCCCAAAGCGGGAGGTTAAAAAGACACTTAGTCAGCATGTCTTTAATAAGCCCGTAGAATGGTAGGGAACTGTAAAACAAGTACACATGTAGAATACAATGTAAATGCTGTTAATACTGCGCTCCCAACAGCACTCTGCAATCTGAAGCCACGGAGACGTTCTGCCCTGAACCACACAACTCCAGGCATCTGCGGGTCAGAAGCCAAAGTAGCCCAGACAACGGGCTTCCGGCTCGGGGCACTTGAGTAGTGCACACTGTAGAGACAGACAGGACCTTGGCTGAACACTGTGTTGAGCTGGAGCGTGGCCCATGGCATGCAGCATCTCCTATGCTGCTATTTACTCTGCTGTTACATCTGGTAAGAGACTGCAGCAACACTGGTCTGACTCTCTACTCTGCTACTACATCTGGTAAGAGACTGCAGCAACACTGGTCTGACTCTCTACTCTGCTACTACATCTGGTAAGAGACTGCAGCAACACTGGTCTGACTCTCTACTCTGCTGTTACATCTGGTAAGAGACTGCAGCAACACTGGTCTGACTCTCTACTCTGCTGTTACATCTGGTAAGAGACTGTAGCAACACTGGTCTGACTCTCTACTCTGCTGTTACATCTGGTAAGAGACTGTAGCAACACTGGTCTGACTCTCTACTCTGCTGTTACATCTGGTAAGAGACTGTAGCAACACTGGTCTGACTCTCTACTCTGCTGTTACATCTGGTAAGAGACTGTAGCAACACTGGTCTGACTCTCTACTCTGCTGTTACATCTGGTAAGAGACTGTAGCAACACTGGTCTGACTCTCTACTCTGCTACTACATCTGGTAAGAGACTGCAGCAACACTGGTCAGAATCTACTCTGCTGTTACATCTGGTAAGAGACTGTAGCAACACTGGTCTGACTCTCTACTCTGCTACTACATCTGGTAAGAGACTGCAGCAACACTGGTCTGACTCTCTACTCTGCTGTTACATCTGGTAAGAGACTGCAGCAACACTGGTCTGACTCTCTACTCTGCTGTTACATCTGGTAAGAGACTGCAGCAACACTGGTCTGACTCTCTACTCTGCTGTTACATCTGGTAAGAGACTGCAGCAACACTGGTCTGACTCTCTACTCTGCTACTACATCTGGTAAGAGACTGCAGCAACACTGGTCTGACTCTCTACTCTGCTGTTACATCTGGTAAGAGACTGTAGCAACACTGGTCTGACTCTCTACTCTGCTGTTACATCTGGTAAGAGACTGTAGCAACACTGGTCTGACTCTCTACTCTGCTACTACATCTGGTAAGAGACTGCAGCAACACTGGTCTGACTCTCTACTCTGCTACTACATCTGGTAAGAGACTGCAGCAACACTGGCCTGACTCTCTAGTGACTGTCTGGAACAAGTCTGCCTTTGTCTCAGTCTCTCGTTCTGTCCCTCTTTCTCCCCCTCTCTAGGTCCTTTTCTCCGTCTCTCGGTAAGTCACTCAGTTTTTCCCCTCTCTCCCAGTCTCTCCCGTCTCAGTTTGATTCCTTCTATGTTTTTTGTATCCTGGGAGAATAGGAAGACATTGGTGGTGAATGTCCCTGTTTGTCCAATGTCCCCATGCAGGGGCTCTATGTTTATAGGTTGTGTCTATTGGTGGAATAGTGGGTCTACGGTGGAATAGTGGGTCTACGGTGGAATAGTGGGTCTACGGTGGAATAGTGGGTCTACGGTGGAATAGTGGGTCTACGGTGGAATAGTGGGTCTACGGTGGAATAGTGGGTCTACGGTGGAATAGTGGGTCTACGGTGGAATAGTGGGTCTAAGGTGGAATAGTGGGTCTACGGTGGAATAGTGGGTCTACGGTGGAATAGTGGGTCTACGGTGGAATAGTGGGTCTACGGTGGAATAGTGGGTCTACGGTGGAATAGTGGGTCTACGGTGGAATAGTGGGTCTACGGTGGAATAGTGGGTCTACGGTGAAATAGTGGGTCTACGGTGGAATAGTGGGTCTAAGGTGGAATAGTGGGTCTACGGTGGAATAGTGGGTCTAAGGTGGAATAGTGGGTCTACGGTGGAATAGTGGGTCTAAGGTGGAATAGTGGGTATACGGTGGAATAGTGGGTCTAAGGTGGAATAGTGGGTCTACGGTGGAATAGTGGGTCTAAGGTGGAATAGTGGGTCTACGGTGGACTGGAACTAATTCTACATGCCGTTCCACAGCCCTGTTTGTAAAAGATGCTGACTTTGGAGGGTGATCTAGATCAGTGGTTCTCTAACCTCTCCTCGGGACCCCTAGACGTTACATGGGGGTGGGTCCCCCGAGGAGAGGTCTGAGAACCAGTGATCTAGCCCTTTAAGTAGTATAGCTACAGTGATGTCTGGGTTAGATGGCTCCACTGCTACAAGGCCTTGTACTGTGGTAAGCCACTCGCAGGTTAAGGAGCTTTACATCAGCCAACACACAGTCTCTCACTCACACACACACAATTAGTGAAATGAAACAAAGTGCAAACAGAGATGGGGCGTAATTCAGAGAAGCCTGTCATTTCAGCCCCAGAGAGCCCCGGTTCAGCCCCGGTTCAGCCCCAGAGAGCACCGGTTCAGCCCCAGAGAGCACCGGTTCAGCCCCAGAGAGCCACGGTTCAGCCCCAGAGAGCCACGGTTCAGTCCCAGAGAGCCACGGTTCAGCCCCAGAGAGCACCGGTTCAGCCCCAGAGAGCACCGGTTCAGCCCCAGAGAGCACCGGTTCAGCCCCAGAGAGCACCGGTTCAGCCCCAGAGAGCACCGGTTCAGCCCCAGAGAGCACCGGTTCAACCCCAGAGAGCCCCGGTTCAGCCCCAGAGAGCCCCGGTTCAGCCCCAGAGAGCCCCGGTTCAGCCCCAGAGAGCCACGGTTCAGCCCCAGAGAGCCACGGTTCAGCCCCAGAGAGCCACGGTTCAGCCCCAGAGAGCCACGGTTCAGCCCCAGAGAGCCACGGTTCAGCCCCAGAGAGCACCGGTTCAGGGGAGGAGTCTCATACCTCTATTGGGTTCAACCCATTCCTGAACCCCCATACTGGTCCTTGACTCACTCCAGTTCAAAACAGTGGATTATTTATCTGGAGGGCACGGCCCCACTCTAATTTCCACTGATCAGAGCCCCTCTGATATCAGAGATTAACAGATCCCCCAAATCCTTAATCTGGTTTAGGGCAGGGAGGGACGGCTGCCTCAAGGAGACTACTGCTGCCTCAGAGGCCTGTGTTATAGAGGTGCTTTGTGGCAGCAGGCAGCAAACAGTGCATTGCAGTAATGTGCAACGTTGACAGAGAGCCTGTGGACTGAGTCAGGAGCAAACATGCCAGTCTCAGAGAGTCAGAGGGTCCTAAAGGGGACCTGACCCAACCTGCCAGACCGGACCGTGACCACGAGAGGCCAAACGCAGAGTGGGAGGGAGAAAGGAGGGTACTTGTGTGGGAACCGGTGCCAGGCCCTGGGTCTCAAAGTCCATGCAGAGAAACTCAGTCTCAACCTTTCTGCCATAGATTTCCAAAACTTAGACTACACACCATATACAAATAACTCACGTCTGAAACTTTGGGTAGATTCTTTTTGGGGGTTACAGTACTCCCCCCTCTCTCTGTGTTTCTCTGCCCCTCTCAGGGTCCCCTCAATGGATAGAAGAAGCAATGACCCCCCTGGCTATGCTCCAACTCCATACTTCCACCAGTGAATGAAAAAAAAAAAGTTTTCCTCGTCACATTTTCCATGGAATACAGAGTGAGGCTGGATTTATTCGCTACACTCAATAGAATACAGTTCTCTCTCTCTCCCTCCTTAGGAAACTCCAAAAGATGCTAAAACAAGATGCTAAAACAAGGAACATAACTATAAAAGGACTTTGAAGAGAGAAAGTGAATGTGGGAAGAAAAAATATAGTTAGGCAGAGGCACACGAGGAGAAAAACAGAGATATTATAGAAGCCCTCTAAACCAAGACGCCACGGAAACAAATCACATTTGGAGTTGAGTGAGGCAAAAGAGTAGGGGAGGGAAAGAGGGAGGAAACAGAGGAGGAAGGAAGAGTTTAAAACAGTAAAGGACACAGTGAGGAAGAGAGACGGGAAGAGACAGAGCTATGAAACGCCTCACTCTGTTAGTTTGGGTATATGAGACGTTACTAAATCTCCATCTTATAATAAGAGCTTTACTACAGTCCTCTACCGGCCCCATCACAAGACCAGTAAGCTCTCCCTGCCGGCATTTCTCATTCTCCCTCTCTGGCCTCATCACGTGAAGAGGCTCCTGCTTTCCCCACCGACACCAAGCAGCCACTGTGTCGAAACGTCGCTCAGACCCCAAGCCCCCCACTCAGACCCCACACCCCCCCCCCACTCAGACCCCACGCCCCCCCCACTCAGACCCCACGCCCCCCCCCCACTCAGACCCCACGCCCCCCCCCCACTCAGACCCCACGCCCCCCCCCCACTCAGACCCCACGCCCCCCCCCCACTCAGACCATCCAGCAGAGCACCTCTTTTCTTTAAACCCCCCATACCCCCCCCCCCTTTCTCCCTCCACCCCCCCCCCCCTTCATCCCCCTTGTCTCTTTAAACTTCCATCACCTCCTCCCTTGTGTAGAGCCATAGAAACACCACCAGGCCTGAAGAACAGATTTAATTCACCACACAGAGAGAGAGAGAGACAGAGCGTGAGAGAGCTCACAGAGAAAAACAGTTCCCCACTTCAACAAAACCACACTGTGCTTCAGATGGCACGGACCTCAACACGGCACAATTAGCCCAATTCCACCATATGGGGCATAACATTAGATAAAAACTGCTGGGGCTGAACACAACATCACCACGGTGTCAGCAGTCTAAAACACAAGGGATCACAAATATATTCATGGCGCTGGTCGTGTGAATGAGTCTGTGTGTGTGGTCGTGTGAATGAGTGAATGTGTGAGTGTGAGTGTGAGTGTGTGTGTGTGTGTGTGTGTGTGTGTGTGGTCGTGTGAATGAATGGGCCATCCTGGTCAATGAGGGGAGGAAAAAATGGCAGTTACCATCAACCCCGTCAGTCAGCGGTGAACTATCCTGTCAACCCCGTCAGTCAGCAGTGAACTATCCTGTTATCAGCCTTCTTGCTAATAGGGCCACACCTCTCCCTCACGTCTCCTGCTTTTCCCCACCCCCAGAGATAGTGCCCCTCTTGTGGAATGTACCAACATTCCAGGGCAGCGTGTTCATACATCCACAGCCCCTCAACCCCATCAGTCGGTAGTGAACTTCACTGTCAACCCTGTCAGTAGTAAACTGTACTGACGGGGTTGACAGGAGAGTTCACTGCTGACTGATGGGGTTGACAGGAGAGTTTACTGCTGACTGATGGGGTTGAGGGGCTGTGGATGTATGAGCACGCTGCCCTGGAATGTTGGTACATTCCACAAGAGGGGCACTATCTCTGGGGGTGGGGAAAAGCGGGAGACGTGAGGGAGAGGTGTGGCCCTATTAGCAAGAAGGCTGATAACTTTCAGGTAAAGCCACTCCCCACCTTCCCAGTGCTTCCCAAGACCAGACAGAGAGAGGAACTGAAAAATGTAAATTGAATTAAGAGGAAGAGAAAGACAGAGGGACAGAGAGAGAAAGAAAGAAAGGACAGAGAGAGAGAAAGAAGGAGAGGGACAGAGAGAGACAGAGGGACAGAGAGAGAAAGAAAGAAAGGACAGAGAGAGAGAAAGAAGGAGAGGGACAGAGAGAGACAGGGACAGAGTGTAATGGTGTCAAATAAAAGCAATGGGATGACATGGCAGGAGGGAGGGAGGGGGGCAACACATATTACTGCTATAGGTCCCCCCCCTCTTACAGTCTGGCTCCATAACCAGTGTCTCTCTACACAGAGCATTGGAGACATGTTTGGCCTGTTACTCCAGGTTACCGTGAATTAGCTAGGCTAGTACCCCGGGAATGTCAATCTGAAGGACAGAGAGACTACCATTCACTCACGTCACCAGAGGCACCCCCCTTTCTGTTCCAGCTTTATAAGTCAGTTATGCAGCCACTGAGTCCAGCCAAATGAAACAGCAACAGCCAGGTCCAACCCCCCCCCCCCCCCCTCCAACAGAAAGGTCCCCCCCTCCTCCAACAGCCAGGTCCCCCCCCCCCACCAACAGCCAGGTCCCAAGCACCTCCCCCCCTCCAACAGCCAGGTCCCAAGTTACCCCTGTCCCCAACAGCCAGGTACCAAGCCCCCCCCCCCCCAACAGCCAGGTACCAACCCCCCCCCCCCCCCCCCTCTCCAACAGCCAGGTACCAACCCCCCCCTCTCCAACAGCCAGGTACCAAGCCCCCCCACCAGTCTTTCACATTCCACAACCTTTCCTATGTAATAGCATGTCTGAGTTGTTGCTATAGGGCTCCTATAGAGGGGTATTGACAAGAGCAGACATGTCCTGGGGTGGTGTACTGTAGACACCATCACCTAGCAGAATGACAGACGGTTTCCTCTTTCTTCCTGGGCGGGGTTCACCACCATGGTTCCTGTTCACAGCTCTGTGTGCTAGGGGCACCCTCACAGACCGAGTTTAATTAGCCCTGGCATCGTAGCATGTTAGCACGTAGCTCGACACGGTCCCGAGCAGCAGTGTGACAGACAGACAAAGTCCCGAGCAGCGGGGTGACAGACAGACACGGTCCCGAGCAGCGGGGTGACAGACAGACACGGTCCCGAGCAGCGGGGTGACAGACAGACACGGTCCCGAGCAGCGGGGTGACAGACAGACACGGTCCCGAGCAGCGGGGTGACAGACAGACACGGTCCCGAGCAGCGGGGTGACAGACAGACACGGTCCCGAGCAGCGGGGTGACAGACAGACACGGTCCCGAGCAGCGGGGTGACAGACAGACACGGTCCCGAGCAGCGGGGTGACAGACAGACACGGTCCCGAGCAGCGGGGTGACAGACAGACACGGTCCCGAGCAGCGGGGTGACAGACAGACACGGTCCCGAGCAGCGGGGTGACAGACAGACACGGTCCCGAGCAGCGGGGTGACAGACAGACACGGTCCCGAGCAGCGGGGTGACAGACAGACACGGTCCCGAGCAGCGGGGTGACAGACAGACACGGTCCCGAGCAGCGGGGTGACAGACAGACACGGTCCCGAGCAGCGGGGTGACAGACAGACACGGTCCCGAGCAGCGGGGTGACAGACACGGTCCCGAGCAGCGGGGTGACAGACACGGTCCCGAGCAGCGGGGTGACAGACACGGTCCCGAGCAGCGGGGTGACAGACACGGTCCCGAGCAGCGGGGTGACAGACACGGTCCCGAGCAGCGGGGTGACAGACAGACACGGTCCCGAGCAGCAGGGTGACAGACAGACACGGTCCCGAGCAGCAGGGTGACAGACACAGTCCCGAGCAGCAGGGTGACAGACACAGTCCCGAGCAGCAGGGTGACAGACACAGTCCCGAGCAGCAGGGTGACAGACACAGTCCCGAGCAGCAGGGTGACAGACACAGTCCCGAGCAGCAGGGTGACAGACACAGTCCCGAGCAGCAGGGTGACAGACACAGTCCCGAGCAGCAGGGTGACAGACACAGTCCCGAGCAGCAGGGTGACAGACAGAGTCCCGAGCAGCAGGGTGACAGACACAGTCCCGAGCAGCAGGGTGACAGACACGGTCCCGAGCAGCAGGGTGACAGACACGGTCCCGAGCAGCAGGGTGACAGACAGACACGGTCCCGAGCAGCAGGGTGACAGACAGACACGGTCCCGAGCAGCAGGGTGACAGACAGACACGGTCCCGAGCAGCAGGGTGACAGACACAGTCCCGAGCAGCAGGGTGACAGACACAGTCCCGAGCAGCAGGGTGACAGACACAGTCCCGAGCAGCAGGGTGACAGACACAGTCCCGAGCAGCAGGGTGACAGACACAGTCCCGAGCAGCAGGGTGACAGACACAGTCCCGAGCAGCAGGGTGACAGACACAGTCCCGAGCAGCAGGGTGACAGACACAGTCCCGAGCAGCAGGGTGACAGACACAGTCCCGAGCAGCAGGGTGACAGACACAGTCCCGAGCAGCAGGGTGACAGACACAGTCCCGAGCAGCAGGGTGACAGACACAGTCCCGAGCAGCAGGGTGACAGACACAGTCCCGAGCAGCAGGGTGACAGACACAGTCCCGAGCAGCAGGGTGACAGACACAGTCCCGAGCAGCAGGGTGACAGACACAGTCCCGAGCAGCAGGGTGACAGACACAGTCCCGAGCAGCAGGGTGACAGACACAGTCCCGAGCAGCAGGGTGACAGACACAGTCCCGAGCAGCAGGGTGACAGACACAGTCCCGAGCAGCAGGGTGACAGACACAGTCCCGAGCAGCAGGGTGACAGACACAGTCCCGAGCAGCAGGGTGACAGACACAGTCCCGAGCAGCAGGGTGACAGACACAGTCCCGAGCAGCAGGGTGACAGACACAGTCCCGAGCAGCAGGGTGACAGACACAGTCCCGAGCAGCAGGGTGACAGACACAGTCCCGAGCAGCAGGGTGACAGACACAGTCCCGAGCAGCAGGGTGACAGACACAGTCCCGAGCAGCAGGGACAGCAGGGTGACAGACACAGAGCAGAAAAAAGTGAAGAACATGTCTAGGAATTCATTTCCATCAGCAATAGAACCGCTTCTCTTCAGAGTTCTGCATTCTGAGGACCACTCGAGGCATCAATCCATTTCTGCCCCGAACAAATGGTTAAAACACTCTTGCTTTCTCTCTGGTGCACCAGGTGTGAGAAGGGTTAACAGGAAAGCCAGGCATGTGTTCCCAATGACAGTGTTACGCTGTGTGAGGTCAGCGACCGCTCCCCCAAAAAAGAAGAGAAGCTAAATGGAATGAGGAAGAAGGTATAAAACTGGGCAGGGTACAGGAAACCAACACCTTTTAATGGGATTCTCATCCTATTGTCCAGCTATGGAGAATATGACTTAGCAACTCTTTCCCTCCTCTGGATATCATTAGTGTGATAGAGTTTAATTTAATTAAACTCTCTGTTAAGTATCTGTTGTGCTTTTGTATTAGCGTCGGCCATCGTCTGGCGAGCCCAGAACAGCTTGTTTAATTGAACTCCAGGTCCTTGTGCATTATTAACAGAGGACACCCAATCCCCTTCAGAGCCTGGTTCACAACGTAGAACCACCCAATCCCCCCAGTGCCTGGTTCACAACGTAAAACCACCCAATCCCCCCAGGGCCTGGTTCACAACGTAAAACCACCCAATCCCCCCAGGGCCTGGTTCACAACGTAAAACCACCCAATCCCCACCAGGGCCTGGTTCACAACGTAAAACCACCCAATCCCCACCAGGGCCTGGTTCACAACGTAAAACCACCCAATCCCCACCAGGGCCTGGTTCACAACGTAAAACCACCCAATCCCCTCAGGGCCTGGTTCACAACGTAAAACCACCCAATCCCCCCAGGGCCTGGTTCACAACGTAAAACCACCCAATCCCCTCAGGGCCTGGTTCACAACGTAAAACCACCCAATCCCCACCAGGGCCTGGTTCACAACATAAAACCACCCAATCCCCCCAGGGCCTGGTTCACAACGTAAAACCACCCAATCCCCATCAGGGCCTGGTTCACAACGTAAAACCACCCAATCCCACCAGGGCCTGGTTCACAACGTAAAACCACCCAATCCCACCAGGGCCTGGTTCACAACGTAAAACCACCCAATCCCCTTCAGGGCCTGGTTCACAACGTAAAACCACCCAATCCCACCAGGGCCTGGATCACAACGTAAAACCACCCAATCCCCTTCAGGGCCTGGTTCACAACGTAAAACCACCCAATCCCCACCAGGGCCTGGTTCACAACATAAAACCACCCAATCCCCCCAGGGCCTGGTTCACAACGTAAAACCACCCAATCCCCACCAGGGCCTGGTTCACAATCTAAAACCACCCAATCCCCTTCAGGGCCTGGTTCACAACGTAAACCCACCCAATCCCCCAAGGGCCTGGTTCACAACGTAAACCCACCCAATCCCCACCAGGGCCTGGTTCACAACGTAAAACCACCCAATCCCCTCAGAGCCTGGTTCACAACGTAAAACCATCCAATCCCACCAGGGCCTGGTTCACAACATAAAACCACCCAATCCCCACCAGGGCCTGGTTCACAACGCAAAACCACCCAATCCCCACAGGGCCTGGTTCACAACGTAAAACCACCCAATCCCCCCAGGGCCTGGTTCACAACGTAAAACCACCCAATCCCCCCAGGGCCTGGTCCACAACGTAAAACCACCCAATCCCCCCAGGGCCTGGTTCACAACGTAAAACCACCCAATCCCCTCCGGGCCTGGTTCACAACGTAAAACCACCCAATCCCCTCAGGGCCTGGTTCACAACGTAAAACCACCCAATCCCCTCAGGGCCTGGTTCACAACGTAAAACCACCCAATCCCCACCAGGGCCTGGTTCACAACGTAAAACCACCCAATCCCCACCAGGGCCTGGTTCACAACATAAAACCACCTAATCCCCTCAGGGCCTGGTTCACAACGTAAAACCACCCAATCCCCTCAGGGCCTGGTTCACAACGTAAAACCACCTAATCCCCTCAGGGCCTGGTTCACAACGTAAAACCACCCAATCCCCTCAGGGCCTGGTTCACAACGTAAAACCACCCAATCCCCACCAGGGCCTGGTTCACAACATAAAACCACCCAATCCCCACCAGGGCCTGGTTCACAACATAAAACCACCCAATCCCCACCAGGGCCTGGTTCACAACATAAAACCACCCAATCCCCACCAGGGCCTGGTTCACAACGTAAAACCACCCAATCCCCACCAGGGCCTGGTTCACAACATAAAACCACCCAATCCCCACCAGGGCCTGGTTCACAACATAAAACCACCCAATCCCCACCAGGGCCTGGTTCACAACGTAAAACCACCCAATCCCCACCAGGGCCTGGTTCACAACGTAAAACCACCCAATCCCCCCAGGGCCTGGTTCACAACGTAAAACCACCCAATNCCAGGGCCTGGTTCACAACATAAAACCACCCAATCCCCCCAGGGCCTGGTTCACAACGTAAAACCACCCAATCCCCACCAGGGCCTGGTTCACAATCGTAAAACCACCCAATCCCCTTCAGGGCCTGGTTCACAACGTAAAACCACCCAATCCCCCCAGGGCCTGGTTCACAACGTAAAACCACCCAATCCCCACCAGGGCCTGGTTCACAACGTAAAACCACCCAATCCCCTCAGGGCCTGGTTCACAACGTAAAACCACCCAATCCCACTCAGGGCCTGGTTCACAACGTAAAACCACCCAATCCCCTCAGGGCCTGGTTCACAACGTAAAACCACCCAATCCCCTCAGGGCCTGGTTCACAACGTAAAACCACCCAATCCCCACCAGGGCCTGGTTCACAACATAAAACCACCCAATCCCCACCAGGGCCTGGTTCACAACATAAAACCACCCAATCCCCACCAGGGCCTGGTTCACAACATAAAACCACCCAATCCCCACCAGGGCCTGGTTCACAACGTAAAACCACCCAATCCCCACCAGGGCCTGGTTCACAACATAAAACCACCCAATCCCCACCAGGGCCTGGTTCACAACATAAAACCACCCAATCCCCACCAGGGCCTGGTTCACAACATAAAACCACCCAATCCCCACCAGGGCCTGGTTCACAACGTAAAACCACCCAATCCCCACCAGGGCCTGGTTCACAACATAAAACCACCCAATCCCCACCAGGGCCTGGTTCACAACATAAAACCACCCAATCCCCACCAGGGCCTGGTTCACAACGTAAAACCACCCAATCCCCCCAGGGCCTGGTTCACAACGTAAAACCACCCAATCCCCCCAGGGCCTGGTTCACAACGTAAAACCACCCAATCCCCCCAGGGCCTGGTTCACAACGTAAAACCACCCAATCCCCCCAGGGCCTGGTTCACAACGTAAAACCACCCAATCCCCTCAGGGCCTGGTTCACAACGTAAAACCACCCAATCCCCACCAGGGCCTGGTTCACAACATAAAACCACCTAATCCCCTCAGGGCCTGGTTCACAACGTAAAACCACCCAATCCCCTCAGGGCCTGGTTCACAACGTAAAACCACCCAATCCCCTCAGGGCCTGGTTCACAACGTAAAACCACCCAATCCCCTCAGGGCCTGGTTCACAACGTAAAACCACCCAATCCCCACCAGGGCCTGGTTCACAACATAAAACCACCCAATCCCCACCAGGGCCTGGTTCACAACGTAAAACCACCCAATCCCCTCAGGGCCTGGTTCACAACGTAAAACCACCCAATCCCCTCAGGGCCTGGTTCACAACGTAAAACCACCCAATCCCCTCAGGGCCTGGTTCACAACGTAAAACCATGAGGATGTGCCTTGTGAGAGGGACTGAAACCTGAGCCTCCATCATACACACATACAGAGAGACAGACCGACCAGACGGGTACAAGGCTTAATAGAGGGAGAAAACGTGTGGGGGGGGCAGAGAGAGAGAGAGAGAAACTTTTCATCATTACAGTAGAAAGAAAAATGCAGGACTCTACCACCTCATGCTACAAACTAACTATGTTAACCAACAGTTGAAGACACAGTCGGTCTGAATAAAGCCCAACCAAAGTCCACAACCAAAGCCAGAACAAAGGTCACTTCAGGGAAGGAATTTCAGTAGACAAATGTACTCAGCAGCCAAACCACAGACGTTCCTGAATTGACCTCAGCGATACAGAACACAAAATGGAGTTCTTCTCTGGTTGAGGTGATTCCTGCTCATGACCAACCCAGATCAGATACGTGATTGATATGAACACTTTAGAATTACATAAGGGCATAACTTCTAAACCACACCGCGGTTCTGTTTTCCGCCATGGCAGAAACGTTGGCGATTACATGCACGTCACAGTCCGCAGGACTACTTCCAGTAGGAATACAATGCCATTACATGAGTCTCATTTGGTTCCTACTGAGAAACCTCTCTCCAGCACTCGTTTTACTGGACCAGCCAGACAGGCCTAGCAGTGTGTGTGTGTGTGTGTGTGTGTGTGTGTGAGGTCATCCGTGACCGTTACAGAGGGTAGAGGAGGATCAAGGCCATCATACATATTCTAGCACCGCGTGACACAGTAACGGCAGTTCATCTGACGGACAAGTGCTTTGTGTAACCTTGGAGGGCGTCCAGAATGACAACAGAAGGTTAAAACTCAAGCGTTTTACACTGGCTGGTTGAGTGACTACAGTAATGGGGGGGGGGGGTGAAACTTACCACCACCACCCCCCCTTAACCAGAGTCCCTGTGGAGTCTCAATCACTAAGACCATCTGCTGAGGGAAAAGGCTGCATTAGGGCCTTTCATCCCGTAGCTAAACACACACACACCAAAACGCAGCTAGTGTGTGTGAACTTATACAGTAGCTTCACGCTCCGCTTGTGGGAAAGAGCATAGAAGCAAGTTAAACTCTTATAAGGCTGGGGGGGGGGGTATATTGACCATATATCACAAACCTCTGAGGTGCCTTATTGCTATTAGAAACTGGTTACCAACGTAATTAGAGCAGTAAAAATAAATGTTTTGTCATACCCGTGGTATACGGTCTGATTTACCACAGCTGTCAGCCAATCAGCATTCAGGGCTAGAACCACCCAGTTTATAACAGTCCTTATGTGATTTCACCATATTTCAGAAATAACAAATAAAAACACAGAACGGTGTAAACCTAACCCATGTGTCCCGTAGAGTAGCATCAGCAGCCTCTATCTACAGGAGCGACACCAGCTTCAGGTCTCTTACCTGGGGCAGGGCGGTGTTAAGCTGCCTCTGCAGGGAGTCCCTCTCGTGGCTGACCTCGTGCAGTTTTCCCTGGGTCAGGCCTAGGTTCTCCTGGGTCTCCCTCAGCGTGTCCAGTAGCCGGTCGCGTTCCTCCAGCATGGAAACCATCAGAGATTCAAAGTGCCCCTCCGAGTCCGAATGCAGAGGCGAGCCAGACCCCCGCCGGCCACCCGAAGGCCCCTCCGACTCGCTGATGGTGGGCATCACCTCGCACATCATCTAGGATAGGAGGAGAGGGGTGGAGAGAGAGAGGGAGGGAGGCGGAGAGGGAGAAAATGTCAGAGAAAGAAGTCGCCAACACTTACAAGGACAACGCCTCAGAGCTCAATAGCGTCTTGATCTTTACATCAGAGTTGAATGACTTATCACACATCAGGATCAATGACAGCTTCACTAAGTGGCGATCTCCATGGAAAAACGTTACGAACACTAAGCATGAAACCGCAAGGTGGTCATAAACATACAACATTGTATTTTCTTCATACATGCTTCACTCGGAGGAAATCATTAAGTTCAGTCACAACCGAGACCACAGCAAAATAGCCAGGGAGGCCTGGACACAACAACCTGCCAGTCACTGCCATGATGGGCCGCAAGACACTGGACCTCACACTTGTGTTAAGTTACAAGTGCTGACAGGTACTGACATTTCTGTGTGGTGCCATCTCTGGTGTTCTGTGTGACAGAGTGCTTGCAGAGATTCTATGAAGTTTGTCTGTAGCACACCCAAAATACACACGTACACAGCCCATCAACAGAAAACAGCCGGCCCATCAACAGAAAACAGCCGGCCCATCAACAGAAAACAGCCGGCCCATCAACAGAAAACAGCCGGCCCATCAACAGAAAACAGCCGGCCCATCAACAGAAAACAGCCGGCCCATCAACAGAAAACAGCCGGCCCATCAACAGAAAACAGCCGGCCCATCAACAGAAAACAGCCGGCCCATCAACAGAAAACAGCCAGCCCATCAACAGAAAACAGCCAGCCCATCAACAGAAAACAGCCAGCCCATCAACAGAAAACAGCCAGCCCATCAACAGAAAACAGCCAGCCCATCAACAGAAAACACCCAGCCCATCAACAGAAACACAGTGCAGTGAGAAGACAGAACACAGTGGGGAAGGCCTCCACACACAATCAGGCAGTATATATTGCACTAACTGGGTACTGCAATGTGCTGATTTATGATTTAGGAATCAAACTACTTTGTAGGTCTGCTGTAAACCACTGTATTAAAACAAGAGGAGAACGCAGTCAGAGAACTCTTTTCTGACACCTGTTTGTTAAGCACAATTCCATTAATATAATAATAATGCATCTAATTATAATGATAAGAATGAATGCCATTTAACAGACGCCCGTATCCAAGCAACTTACAGTCACGCTGCATACAGTCATGCTAGCGGGAATCAAACTCACTATCCTGGCGTTGCAAGTGACATTTTTTTTAACGGCTGAGAAATGCCTTCTTCGTCATGGCCCTGGTCCGCATAGAGAAATGGCTTCTTCATGAAATAAAATGCTATTGGTCACATCAACATATTTAGCAAGATGTTATTGAGGGTGTAGAGAAATGCTTGTGTTCCTAACTCTAATAGTGCAGTAGCATCTAACAATTAACAACAATACACACAAATCTAAAAAGTAAAAGAATGGAGTTAAGAAATATATACCATCATGTCCCTGGTCTGCAGAGAGTCAGTATACATCTCGTACACTAATAGTTGTATTAGTTCCCATCCTGACAGACACCTCGTTAAGTTTACTGATGACACTGCCTTGATCAGCCTGTTGCATGATGACGAGGAACATCATGGCCCGGTCCTAAATGACTTTGCAGAGCGCTCTGACCAATCATCACTTGGTCCTCAATACCAACAAGACCAAAGAGATGTGCATAGACTTCAGGAAGAGAACCCCACCTACCTCTGCAACATCTATCAGAGGTCAGAACATAGAGATTGTGCAGGAAGATACGCACCTGGCTGTCCTGTTGGATAATAAGCTTCCGTGGAGTAAATATACAGACCTGATCTACAAAAAGAGTCAACAGAGACAGTAATTTCTCAAAAAAGCTAGGATCTTTTAATGTTAATTGTACTATACTGACTCTGTTTTACAAATCTTTCAGTGAGAGTATTTTAACTTTTTGTATTGTTTGTTGGTTTGGCAATGCCACTGCCAGCCAGAGAAAAATGCTGAGAAGGATTATCACCACAGCAAGCAAGGTACTTGGAGTCAAACCGACAGGCCTGGATGAGATCTTTAAGGTCAGGGCTCTCCGCAAGGACAGCAAAATCATTTTAGACCCAAGCCACCACCTGTACCCGGACTTTGAACTAATCCCCTCTGGGCGCAGGTATAGGGCACCCCTCGACAAGAAAAACAGAACTAGAGAATAATTTGTGCCAGGTGTGATATCCGCCCCTAAATAGCTTTGGTTAATGTTCCTATAGACCCAGTAAGGCCAGCAGGCTAATGTTCCTATAGACCCAGTAAGGCCAGCAGGCTAATGTTCCTATAGACACAGTAAGGCCAGCAGGCTAACCTGTCTAGGATGAGCGTGCCGCTAGCGGCACACCCCCCCCCCCCCCCCCCCCACTGAAAAACCAGTGCCGCGAAATTCAAAAAAAAAATTTTTTTTTAAATATTTAACTTTCACACATTAAAGTCCAATACAGCTAATGAAAGACACAGATCTTGTGAATCCAGTCAACATGTCCGATTTTTAAAATGTTTTACAGGGAAGACACAATATGTAAAGATGTACATCTATTACCTAAAAACACATTAGCATAATCCACCATCTTTTATTTGTCCACCAACACCAGTAGCCATCACCAATTCGGCTAAACTAAGATATTTATAGCCCCTAACCAAGAAAAAAACTCATCAGATGACAGTCTGATAACATATTTATGGTATGGGATAGGTTTTGTTAGAAAAAAGTGCATATTTCAGGTAGATGGCATAGGTTACAATTGCACCCACCGTCACAAATGGACTAGAAAAACTACATTGAGCAACGTGTTTACCTACTTACTAATCATCAAACATTTCGTAAAAATACACAGCATACACGAATCGAAAGACACAGATCCTGTGAATACAGACAATATTTCAGATTTTCTAAGTGTCTTACAGCGAAAACACAATAAATCGTTATATTAGCATAGCACATAGCACATAGCAGCCCAGCATTGATTCTAGCCAAAGTGGGCGATAACGTCAACATCGCCAAAAATATATTAATTTTTTCACTAACCTCCTCAGAATTCTTCAGATGACACTCCTGTAACATCATATTACACAATCCATATAGAGTTTGATCGAAAATGTTTATATTTAGCCACCAAAATCATGGTTAGACAATGTGAAATGTAGCTCAGCTGGTCAGAAAATGTCCTTGCGCCACTTAGACAGTGATCTACTCTTATACATAAATACTCATAAACGTGACTAAAAAATATAGGGTGGACAGGGATTGATAGACAATTTAATTCTTAATACAATTGCGGAATTACATTTTTTAATTTATCCTTACTTTTCAATACAGTTTGCGCCAAGCGAAGCTACGTCAAAAAACATGGCGTCCTAAGCCACTAAAATGTTTCGACAGAAACACGATTTATCATAATAAAAATGTCCTACTTTGAGCTGTTCTTCCATCAGTATCTTGGGCAAAGGATCCTTTCTTGGGAGTAATCGTCTTTTGGTGGAAAGCTGTCCTCTTGCCATGTGGAAATGCCAACTGCGTTCGGGATGAACTGAAAGCGTGCCCAGCTATTCACAGCGTTAAAGAAATAAATGTCCCAAAATCGCACTAAACGGATATAAATTGCTATAAAACGCTTTAAATTAACTACCTTATGATGTTTTTAACTCCTATAACGAGTAGAAACATGACCCGAGTAATATTACTCCCTCCACTAATGCTTGGAACAGGTGCGGGCCGGTGTCCTCTAGGCGCATGACGCAGCTCCAAAAGAATGACTAGCCTCAGGGTTTTTTCATTTGTAGTGCCTGTGAACGCGCAATCGACCCCATTGAAATCGTCATCACGTAAAGGCATCCAGGGGAAGACGTAAGCAGTGTCTGTATAGTCATAGCAATAACAGTGCCCTTTTAACTGACTCCAGAACAGTGGCCAACATTTCTGAAATCTGACTCCATGTCAGGGAAATTGCTGTAGAATGGGCTCTGTTCCACTTAGAGACAAAATTTCAACTCCTATAGAAACTATAGACTGTTTTCTATCCAATAATAATAATAATATGCATATTGTACGATCAAGGATTTTGTGGGAAGCCGTTTCAAAAATTACCCGATTAGCATAAATAGTCTCAACAGCGCCCCCATCCTCAACAGGCTAATGTTCCTATAGACCCAGTAAGGCCAGCAGGCTAATGTTCCTATAGACCCAGTATTGGTATGTAACTGTTATGAAAGATGTATTGTCAATTTGTTTTGTATTTAAACACCATTTTAAACGTGTACATGACACTGCAACAAAATATCCCCATCGGGACAATAAAGTCAGTAAAGAGTAATGGCTTCTTCACAATGGCCCTGGTCTGCAGAGAGTCAGTAGACTGAATAATGGCTTCTTCATCAGGACCCTGGTCTGCAGAGAGTCAGTAGACTGAATAATGGCTTCTTCACAATGGCCCTGGTCTGCAGAGAGTCAGTATACTGAGTAATGGCTTCTTCATCAGGACCCTGGTCTGCAGAGAGTCAGTAGACTGAATAATGGCTTCTTCACAATGGCCCTGGTCTGCAGAGAGTCAGTAGACTGAATAATGGCTTCTTCATCAGGACCCTGGTCTGCAGAGAGTCAGTAGACTGAATAATGGCTTCTTCATCAGGACCCTGGTCTGCAGAGAGTCAGTAGACTGAATAATGGCTTCTTCACAATGGCCCTGGTCTGCAGAGAGTCAGTAGACTGAATAATGGCTTCTTCATCAGGACCCTGGTCTGCAGAGAGTCAGTAGACTGAATAATGGCTTCTTCATCAGGACCCTGGTCTGCAGAGTCAGTAGACTGAATAATGGCTTCTTCATCAGGACCCTGGTCTGCAGAGTCAGTATACTGAATAATGGCTTCTTCATCAGGACCCTGGTCTGCAGAGAGTCAGTATACTGAATAATGGCTTCTTCACAATGGCGCTGGTCTGCAAAGTGTCTGTATACACTGCTAGAACATGTTATAAGGAGGGGGTCCTTTATGCTTTCCAAGGGCCAATTCCTAACTGGAGATTTGTGCTTGAGGTTTGCACCAAAGCCTGTGGTGCATCAGATGATGAAGCCAGACCACTGAGTGCCCTTCCATTGACCAGACACTAAGAAAACCAATGTACACAAACACATGTAGACCTAGCCTACACTCACAATCACTCTGGATGTGTGTGTACAGTAATATGGTTTTCCATTGTTAATGGGCAGGCATAAGATGTTGGGGATGCAGGCCTGACTGAGTGGTTGACTTCCTCCACTGGCTCCACAACAGAGGGATCAACACTGGCAATTAGGCCCTGTAGACGGGCCTCCAGAGCGGAAAGCCCAGAATCATGTGAGCTACATTTTATAAAAACCAAAAGGAACTGCAGCTAATGAATTGGAACGAGGTGCATTTTGATCTGGGTGGCCGGGAGGACTAGGGCTTTCCCTTCTTCTTCTTCTTCTTCTTCTTCTTCCACGGCCTTCAACGCCAAAGGCACTTGCTTTCAGAAGCCACTGTGTTCAGTTCAGGGACCTGAGCCAGTGGCACTGTACCTTTAGGAGCTTGTTTACAAAGCAGGCCCGTCACTGGCCTGTCAACCATCCAAATCCCCCACATATCTAGGTGATAAATATTAATATTTTGGCTGCTGACAAATGTAACATAATTTTCGCCTCAGCAAATGGACAGCAGCTCTCCAATAACAAGGTCAAACCAACAAAACAATGGAGTTTATGGGGGGGAGGGGCCCTACTGAAGAGCAGGAGACAGAATGACAGATGGTAGACATACTCTGTAGTGTAACTACCTCAACGTAGAAAAAAACAACAACTGCACGATCTGTGTCCATCATGACAGTAGGCTTCAAAGTATGGCAGTTCAGTTGTAGACATCACAATGCAGTGAGTTGGGAGGGGTAGACCTACATCACCAAGTAGCGTTACAAAGGCTTTAGACCCTATACACATCCATTGAACAAAACGTACAGAGTTCGGACTGGATGGGCTGCTAACATACACCGTAAACAAGGCTGCTACAGGTAGAGTGAAGTCCGAAGAGAGAGACAAGAGGGTCAAAGTCCGGTAACATTAATGTGTAAACCATAACAGCAAGGTCACGGGGAAAGCGTAACGCTAATACTTTCGGTCTGGAATGTGACTGTTTTTGATAAACAAACTAACGTCAGCTGCCAAGGAGTGTTGTGTTGGTACTGTAGGTCTAGTATTGAACAGTCTTTCAAACTCAAGGCTGGAGGCATAAAATATGAGTACGGACACCTAGCTAACTAGATCAATCAATTGGCAGTTATCGAAAAGGACTACGAGGAACTTAAGTTAAATAAATTAAGTAAGTTACTACCAAATGCACTCCTTTCCAGAGCTGTGAACCAAATGTCCATAACACATGACATATGCCTGGTAGAAAGTTAGTAAAACTGGTACAATAAAAGGTTATATATTGTTGCAAATAGATCAATGGTTAGCTAACGTTACCTTTGCAAAGTAGGCGAAATTCCTTTGTGATGTCCACTTTTCTTTTTATGTTGCCGAGCTTTCTTCAACTTAATTTCTAGCCAGTTCGTCCAACTAATGCAACGGTACAATTGTATGAATAATCCAAGCCATTCAAAACATTAAATCCATTGAAATGTTGACAACCATCCAGACTGAAAGGCCCACGACGGCGAACAAAAAAAAGATAATTCCAAAGGCCGCACTGCCAGACCCACATCAGAGGGCAATACTCCAACTCTAGCTAGCTATTTCGCTAACGGTAGTTACTTCTGCATTGCACAAGACAAAAGTGAGTCAAACTGATTATTAGTATTTGCACATATACTATACACGCAATTATTAACTCATCCTAACATTTGTATACTTTGTTCAATAAAAAAAAGTGTCGTTAGCCAGCTAGGCAACACTCCTTACAAGGAACAAAAGTGGAAACAGATGTAGCTAGATAACGTTAGCAATCAAATGGCCAGAGCTAGCTAGGCACTATAGCCGGTTACGATAGCTCATTAGACTGCAACTAAAAAGTGAAATGTTACTGTCCAAGACAATACCAGGCAACGCATATAAAGTGTTTGTAATCCAACTTCAAGGGTCAAATGAAAAAATTAAGACTAAGTCAAAAGAACTAAAATATCCAAAGCACATTTTCTCTGGTGTATTTTCTTTTGCCAGCTAACGTTAGCTTAGCTTCCCGTCGACGAGCCGCGTCACCACATCACAGCCTGGCAAAAACTGTAAGATCCAAGAGAGGAGATCGCGGAAACTTTAAAATCCTTGGATTGGGCTCAAAACACACTTGATAAACATGTATCCACGGCCAATTTGTCCATGGGTTACCAACGTATCAAATAAACCAGGTTTCCGTCCGAATGCAAGCTTTTAATCCAGTTTTCTTTGGTAGTCCAGCTCGACAGGAGCCGTCCCTCTCCCGGTCGGCACAGGAGTCACTTCTTGTTGTCTATCGTTTCCTGCTCTCCTGTGCGTCCGTACGCTGGTGACGTTGAAACAGTGGAAAGCACGTCGCTAGGGCAGGCTACCGTCGGTGACCAAGGTTGCCGCTCATTCAGTCTGACGTTAGATTTACAGTATATTATCTTTGAGTGTGTTTTAGGTCATTGTGATTAGCCTATGTGTGGTGGAATAATGGCAGCATTTTCCCTCTTGTCACTTGATTTTTTAAAACAATTATAATGGAAGATATTTAGTTATTATAGATGCATTTATCTTTGAAAAATCCAACACACACACACGCACGCACACACACACACACACACACACACACACACACACACACACACACACACACACACACACACACACACACACACACACACACACACACACACACACACATCGCATTCCAGAGACACTCCACAGGGTGTCTTAATTAAAGTAATTATAGTCTAACAGGATGGTCCTGTTAGACTACAGGATGGTTCTGTTAGACTACAGGATGGTCCTGTTAGACTATAGGATGGTTCTGTTAGACTACAGGATGGTCCTGTTAGACTACAGGATGGTCCTGTTAGACTACAGGATGCTTCTGTTAGACTACAGGATGGTCCTGTTAGACTACAGGATGGTCCTGTTAGACTACAGGATGGTTCTGTTAGACTACAGGATGGTTCTGTTAGACTATAAGATGGTCCTGTTAGACTACAGGATGGTCCTGTTAGACTACAGGATGGTTCTGTTAGACTACAGGATGGTTCTGTTAGACTACAGGATGGTTCTGTTAGACTACAGGATGGTCCTGTTAGACTACAGGATGGTCCTGTTAGACTACAGGATGGTTCTGTTAGAATACAGGATGGTTCTGTTAGACTACAGGATGGTCCTGTTAGACTACAGGATGGTCCTGTTAGACTACAGGATGGTTCTGTTAGACTACAGGATGGTCCTGTTAGACTACAGGATGGTTCTGTTAGACTACAGGATGGTTCTGTTAGACTACAGGATGGTCCTGTTAGACTACAGGATGGTCCTGATAGACTACAGGATGGTTCTGTTAGACTACAGGATGGTCCTGTTAGACTACAATATGGTTCTGTTAGACTACAGGATGGTTCTGTTAGAATACAGGATGGTTCTGTTAGACTACAGGATGGTCCTGTTAGACTACAGGATGGTCCTGTTAGACTACAGGATGGTCCTGATAGACTACAGGATGGTTCTGTTAGACTACAGGATGGTCCTGTTAGACTACAGGATGGTTCTGTTAGACTACAGGATGGTTCTGTTAGACTACAGGATGGTTCTGTTAGACTACAGGATGGTCCTGTTAGACTACAGGATGGTCCTGTTAGACTACAGGATGGTTCTGTTAGAATACAGGATGGTTCTGTTAGACTACAGGATGGTCCTGTTAGACTACAGGATGGTCCTGATAGACTACAATATGGTTCTGTTAGACTATAAGATGGTTCTGTTAGAATACAGGATGGTTCTGTTAGACTACAGGATGGTTCTGTTAGACTACAGGATGGTTCTGTTAGACTACAGGATGGTCCTGTTAGAATACAGGAGGGTTCTGTTAGACTACAGGATGGTCCTGATAGACTACAATATGGTTCTGTTAGACTATAAGATGGTTCTGTTAGAATACAGGATGGTTCTGTTAGACTACAGGATGGTCCTGTTAGACTATAGGATGGTTCTGTTAGACTACAGGATGGTCCTGTTAGACTACAGGATGCTTCTGTTAGACTACAGGAGGGTCCTGTTAGACTACAGGATGGTTCTGTTAGACTACAGGATGGTTCTGTTAGACTACAGCAGTAGTTATGAGACCCAACCCCTTCTTATAATGTTGGTAATGGGGGATGATTGGTTTGCTAAACAGACAGTCACACTCTTATGACATAGCAGGGTGTTGTGGAACTACAAAGTGACATCAGATCTGCTTCCTTGTTCATCCATCATGCTTCTTCATGCTTCAGTCTTATCAAACCCTCTCCCCCTCTACCCATCTACCCCTCTCCCCATCTACACATCTCTCCCTCTACCCATCTCTCCCTCTACCCATCTACCCCTCTACCCATCTCTCCCTCTACCCATCTACACATCTCTCCCTCTACCCATCTCTCCCTCTACCCATCTACCCCTCTACCCATCTCTCCCTCTACCCATCTCGCCCTCTTCCCCTTCTACCCATCTCCCCCACTACACATCTCCCCTCTACCCATCTCCCCTCTCTCCCTCTCCCCATCTCCCCTCTCCCCATCTCCCCTCTCCCCATCTCCCTCTACCCATCTCCCCCTCTTCCCCTTCTACCCATCTCCCCTCTACCCATCTCCCCTCTCCCCATCTCCCCTCTCCCCATCTCCCCTCTCCCCATCTCCCCCACTACCCATCTCCCTCTACCCATCTCGCCCTCTTCCCCTTCTACCCATCTCCCCCACTACACATCTCCCCTCTACCCATCTCCCCTCTCTCCCTCTCCCCATCTCCCCTCTCCCCATCTCCCCTCTCCCCATCTCCCTCTACCCATCTCCCCCTCTTCCCCTTCTACCCATCTCCCCCACTACACATCTCCCCTCTACCCATCTCGCCCTCTTCCCCTTCTACCCATCTCCCCTCTCCCCATCTCCCCTCTACCCATCTCCCCCTCTTCCCCTTCTACCCATCTCCCCTCTCCCCATCTCCCCTCTACCCATCTCCCCCTCTTCCCCTTCTACCCATCTCCCCCACTACACATCTCCCCTCTACCCATCTCCCTCTACCCATCTCCCCCTCTTCCCCTTCTACCCATCTCCCCCACTACACATCTCCCCTCT
>NC_074699.1:160913-214811 GCF_029448725.1 Salvelinus fontinalis
AGGACCTCGGCCCAACACAAGACCCAACTCCATCAGAAGTTAAAGGACCTCATCGGCCAAACACAAGACCCAACTCAATCAGAAGTTAAAGGACCTCATCACCCCAACACAAGACCCAACTCAATCAGAAGTTATAGGACCTCATCGGCCCAACACAAGACCCAACTCAATCAGAAGTTATAGGACCTCATCGGCCCAACACAAGACCCAACTCAATCAGAAGTTAAAGGACCTCATCGGCCCAACACAAGACCCAACTCAATCAGAAGTTATAGGACCTCATCGGCCCAACACAAGACCCAACTCAATCAGAAGTTATAGGACCTCATCGGCCCAACACAAGACCCAACTCAATCAGAAGTTATAGGACCTCATCGGCCCAACACAAGACCCAACTCAATCAGAAGTTATAGGACCTCAAATTTTTGTTTACCACTTTTATTTTCCTATGTACAATGGAAACTAGGAGATGTAACATCACAGAGGGTTAAATAGTCATTTAGAAACAATATTATATACACATTATTTAAATCAGAGGGAACAGTGTGTCATGATCTATGTACATACAGATTGTGGTGCTCTTGGTGGCACGCTAGAATTAACTTGACAATGGAGAATGACCTGCTACTACTTTTACCTTTATATCAAAACAGAAGCATGGGGACATAACAGGGCGCGCGCAGGCACACCTCAAAACAGCAACATACAGCTCATTTGCATATCAGTGACCTTCAACCCTGAGAGGCTGATACTATTGGCTGGGAGTTCGACTATTATGTTAAAGCTGTACAGCTCCATATACGACACAGGTCATAAAAAAAAACAATTTAAAACCATGACAAGTGAGGTGATTAATTTCCTTTTGACACTAAATTATTGCAGCCTAGTTTAAACTAACTTCCGTTGAGATCTCTAAAGGATTTGGTTTCCACGGGTCTTATTCACAGCCTAGAAAAATGAGCTAATTCATCAACAACAACGTGGTACATTTACATATTCAATCATTGGTTCCTCAAGGGCACGTCTTCTTTTAAAAGGGAGGATCCGCATTTTAACATTTTCACTTTGACGTCAATGCAAACCGATGACTCTGGGAATATTTGACTAAAATGGAAGTCGGGACTAAAAAGGGGGCTACACTTTGTGTCTGTTTACTCAGACAAAAGGTTAAGCCACTTCTAAAAAGCATTCTCAGTTGAGACTTTTTAAATTTAAAAGTGCTTTTCAGTCCAGGAATAAGCTTCATCTGGGTCTGGGAAACCGCCCCCCGTCTGTCCAATCCATAAAAACCCGTCCTAAAGCCAAATAGATCAGACCAACCCTTGAGGTCAGTGTGATGATTATAAATAAAAACATTTAGCTGAAGCAAAGCTTAGCAGCACTAATCAGTATGTAAAGCACATCATTCATATAAAAACAGTATCGTCATCAGGTCAATATTTATATTCGTCAGGTTTAGGACAAATATATTCAAAACAAACACACCTTTGACATATTCTCAGATTGAATCAGAACATAATTTTGAAACAGCTCATGATTTAGGATTTTTAAAAACTCAATGTTATCCTAACATGCTGCTTTCGTTCTCCAGAGGGATTAGCTTTTGTTTGGGAGTTTATTAAAAGTAAGTTGTTGATATGCAAACACTGTTGTATTGTACTAACGCCCCTTCTAAAACAGGAGAACAATACAGCTGCCCTGCCAGACTGACAACTAACACAGCAGGAGACAGAATCATGAACTTGATACAAAACATCACAGGTCTGATATAGATTAAACACTAAAGGTCCATTTACAAAGACAATCCAGGGCCGTATATTTATAAAGCATCTCATAGTGGACCTGCTGATCTACTGTAGGATCAGTTCAGCCTTTCAGATCAGAACCAATAAGATGACATGGGGGGGATCTGATCCTAGATTATAATGAATAAGATTACATGGACATGGGGGGGGGGTCTGATCCTAGATTATAATGAATAAGATTACATGGACATGTGGGATCTGATCCTAGATCATAATGAATACGATTACATGGACATGTGGGATCTGATCCTAGATTATAATGAATACGATTACATGGACATGGGGGGGTCTGATCCTAGATCATAATGAATACGATTACATGGACATGTGGGATCTGATCCTAGATCATAATGAATACGATTACATGGACATGGGGGGGTCTGATCCTAGATTATAATGAATGAGATTACATGGACATTGGGGGGGGGGGGGGGGGAGGATCTGATCCTAGATCATAATGAACAAGATTACATGGACATGGGGGGGGATCTGATCCTAGATTATAATGAATACGATTACATGGACATGGGGGGGGGGGGGGGTCTGATCCTAGATTATAATGAATACGATTACATGGACATGGGGGGGGGGGGGATCTGATCCTAGATCATAATGAATACGTTTACATGGACATGGGGGGGGGGGGGGGATCTGATCCTAGATCATAATGAATACGATTACATGGACATGGGGGGGGGGGGGGGGGGGGATCTGATCCTAGATCATAATGAATACGATTACATGGACATGGGGGGGGGGGGGGATCTGATCCTAGATCATAATGAATACGATTACATGGACATGGGGGGGGGGATCTGATCCTAGATTATAATGAATACGATTACATGGACATGGGGGGGGATCTGATCCTAGATTATAATGAATACGATTACATGGACATGGGGGGGGGGGGTCTGATCCTAGATTATAATGAATAAGATTACATGGACATGGGGGGGGGGGTCTGATCCTAGATTATAATGAATAAGATTACATGGACATGGGGGGGGGGTCTGATCCTAGATTATAATGAATAAGATTACATGGACATGGGGGGGGGGGGGGGGGATCTGATCCTAGATCATAATGAATACGATTACATGGACATGGGGGGGGATCTGATCCTAGATTATAATGAATACGATTACATGGACATGGGGGGGGGATCTGATCCTAGATTATAATGAATACGATTACATGGACATGGGGGGGGGGGGGGGGGGGGGGGGGGGATCTGATCCTAGATCATAATGAATACGATTACATGGACATGGGGGGGGATCTGATCCTAGGTTATAATGAATACGATTACATGGACATGGGGGGGGGGGGGGGGATCTGATCCTAGATTATAATGAATAAGATTACGTGGACATGGGGCGGGGGGGGGGGGGGGGGGTCTGATCCTAGATTATAATGAATAAGATTACATGGACATGGGGGGGATCTGATCCTAGATTATAATGAATAAGATTACATGGACATGGGGGGGGGGTCTGATCCTAGATTATAATGAATAAGATTACATGGACATGGGGGGGGGGGGGGGATCTGATCCTAGATAATAATGAATACGATTACATGGACATGGGGGGGGATCTGATCCTAGATTATAATGAATACGATTACATGGACATGGGGGGGGGATCTGATCCTAGATTATAATGAATACGATTACATGGACATGGGGGGGGGGGGGATCTGATCCTAGATCATAATGAATACGATTACATGGACATGGGGGGGGATCTGATCCTAGGTTATAATGAATACGATTACATGGACATGGGGGGGGGGGGATCTGATCCTAGATTATAATGAATAAGATTACGTGGACATGGGGCGGGGGGGGGGGGGGGGGGGGTCTGATCCTAGATTATAATGAATAAGATTACATGGACATGGGGGGGATCTGATCCTAGATTATAATGAATAAGATTACATGGACATGGGGGGGGGGTCTGATCCTAGATTATAATGAATAAGATTACATGGACATGGGGGGGGGGGGGGGGGGATCTGATCCTAGATCATAATGAATACGATTACATGGACATGGGGGGGGATCTGATCCTAGATTATAATGAATACGATTACATGGACATGGGGGGGGGATCTGATCCTAGATTATAATGAATACGATTACATGGACATGGGGGGGGGGGGGATCTGATCCTAGATCATAATGAATACGATTACATGGACATGGGGGGGGATCTGATCCTAGGTTATAATGAATACGATTACATGGACATGGGGGGGGGGGGGGATCTGATCCTAGATTATAATGAATAAGATTACGTGGACATGGGGCGGGGGGGGGGGGGGTCTGATCCTAGATTATAATGAATAAGATTACATGGACATGGGGGGATCTGATCCTAGATTATAATGAATAAGATTACATGGCCATGGGGGGGGGGCGATCTGATCCTAGATTATAATTAATAAGATTACATGGACATGGGGGGGGGGGGGGGTCTGATCCTAGATCATAATGAATAAGATTACATGGACATGGGGGGGATCTGATCCTAGATTATAATGAATAAGATTACATGGACATGGGGGGGGGGGGGGGGGGGTCTGATCCTAGATTATAATTAATAAAATTACATGGACAGGGGGGGGGGGGGGGGGGGGTCTGATCCTAGATCATAATGAATAAGATTACATGGACATGGGGGGGATCTGATCCTAGATTATAATGAATAAGATTACATGGACATGGGGGGGGGGGGTCTGATCCTAGATCATAATGAATAAGCTTACATGGACATGGGGGGGATCTGATCCTAGATCAGCGCATCTACTCAGATGCTTTATGAATACAGGGCCAAAACACTAGCTACCTCATTACTGTAGAAGGCACAGATCCAGAGAGAGACCCGTCTGGTGTCAAATAGGTACCGTCTCGTTAAGGAACTACATACCCTACATTTTAAAACTACACACTGTCACATTTGTCACTGTCCCCTCCCCCCATCTGTAAACAGTATACCAACCGTTCTGAGCAGCGTCTGCCAAGGATGTAGTGGTAACTCAAGATTATTCTAGATTATTCTATTACTAATGCAGTGTAATACATCTGCCCTTCACAAAATAAAAAGGTGTTTGAACAATATTTCCTCTGTGGACTATATTTATACTGTAGTGTATGGTGTATTTATACTGCTACATCCCTGGAGCCTATTTCCAGTCCCCAGCACCACTGAAACAATGATACACAGAACACATGGTGGGGGAGGAGAGACATATCATTGACCCAGTTTGTCTTTAACTTATTTGTTTGTGTGGTGTGTGTCCTGTTGGATAGCGTCCCCATACAGTGTGTGTGTGTGTGTTTAGTGGTGTTCTGTTATCTGGGCCGGTGGTTGGCCAACAGGAAGTCCTTGTCTTTGCAGGTGAGGCAGAGTTTAAGGTTCCGGAGAGATCCGCCGGCGCAGAAGAACGCCCAGAGTCCCACGAGGAACACGATGATGTAGGTGGGAACCAGGCTGCCCACGTACTGAGGGTTCTGGAATGTCTAGGAGATAAATAACAAAGACTGATGAGTTATGGATCTCTGGGGAAATTCCTACAGAAGGTTCTGGTTCAGGAAACTCTGGGAGAAAAAAATACTGAGGGTTCTAGAACATCTGGGGAGAGACATGACAACAATGGCTGAGTTATTATGGATCTTTGGGGTCATTCATACGGAGGGTTCTAGAACGTCTGGGGAGAGACATGACAACAAAGGCGGAGTTAAGGACCTCTGGGGACATGTTTTGTCCCATTTGAAGTGCTGTCGTGAAGGATTTACCTCTGAGTATTTATTCATCAACCCATCAGTCAAGTCCACCTACTGCATGAACACATTGATCTACTGTATCTGTCTATCCACCCTTTCTGTCTCTTTTCTGACTTACCAGACAGGAGACGAGGAGGTGGCTGATGACGACCACAGCCAGAGACCACCAGTGTTGTTTCTCACAGGAATCAAAGAACACCACCCCCCAGAACATGTGGAGCAGGACGATGGCCATGGTCATGAAGGCTATAGGGAGACAGAGACAGAGTTAGCCTCAGGATGATGGCCATGAAGGCTATAGGGAGACAGAGACAGAGTTAGCCTCAGGACAATGGTCATGAAGGCTATAGGGAGACAGAGACAGAGTTAGCCTCAGGATGATGGTCATGAAGGCTATAGGGAGACAGAGACAGAGTTAGCCTCAGGATGATGGCCATGAAGGCTATAGGGAGACAGAGTTAGCCTCAGGACAATGGTCATGAAGGCTATAGGGAGACAGAGTTAGCCTCAGGATGATGGTCATGAAGGCTATAGGGAGACAGAGACAGAGTTAGCCTTAGGATGATGGTCATGAAGGCTATAGGGAGACAGAGACAGAGTTAGCCTCAGGATGATGGTCATGAAGGCTATAGGGAGACAGAGACAGAGTTAGCCTCAGGATGATGGTCATGAAGGCTATAGGGAGACAGAGACAGAGTTAGCCTCAGGATGATGGTCATGAAGGCTATAGGGAGACAGAGACAGAGTTAGCCTCAGGATGATGGTCATGAAGGCTATAGGGAGACAGAGACAGAGTTAGCCTCAGGATGATGGCCATGAAGGCTATAGGGAGACAGAGACAGAGTTAGCCTCAGGATGATGGTCATGAAGGCTATAGGGAGACAGAGACACGGAACCCAAACCGGCTGTACGCGTGCACCATCGTGCATAAATGTATTTTGTCCCTCCACACCAAACACGATCACAACACGCAGGTTAAAATATCAAAACAAACTCTGAAACAATTACGTTAATTTGGGGACAGGTCGAAAAGCATTAAACATTGATGGCAATTTAGCTAGCTAGCTTGCACTTGCTAACTAAGTTGTCTTATTTAGCTAGCTTGCTGTTGCTAGCCAATTTATCCTGGGATATAAACATTGAGTTGTTATTTTACCTGAAATGCACAAGGTCCTCTAATCCGACAATTAATCCACACATAAAACGGTCAACCGAATAATTTCTAGTCATCTCTCCTCCTTCCAGGCTTTTTCTTTTCTGGACTTTATATTGCGATTGGCAACTTTCATAAATTAGGTGCATTACCGCCACCGACCTCATTCGTCTTCAGTCACCCACGTTGGTATAACCAATGAGGAGATGGCACATGGGTACCTACTTCTATAAACCAATGAGGAGATGGGAGAGGCAGGACTAGCAGCGCGATCTACGTCACAAATAGAACGGACTTCTATTTTAGCCCTTGACAACGCAGACGCTCGTTGGCGCACGCGAGCAGTGTGGGTGAAATAATTGAATAATATATGCTCACCCACGAGATTGGTGTAGTCAGGGAATTAGGCAGTAATTGAGGCGTCACTACAGACCCGAGTTTGATCCCAGGCTGTGTCACAACCGGCCGTGACCAGGAGTCCCACAGGGCGGCGCACAATTGGCCCAGCGTCATCCGGGTTATGGGAGGGTTTAGCCAGGGGGCTTTACTTAGCTCATCGCGCTCTAGCGACTCCTTGTGGCGAGCTGGGCGCCTGAGGGCTGACTTCGGTCGTCAGTTGAACTGCGTTTCCTCCGACACATTGGTGCGGCTGGCTTCCGGGTTAAATGGGCGTGTATTAAGAAGCGCGGTTTGGTGGGTCATGTTTCGGAGGACACATGACTCGACCTTCGCCTCTCCCGAGCCCGTTGGGGAGTTGCAGCGATGACACAAGATCAAAATTGGATCTCATGAAATTAGGGAGGAAAAAGAAGGTAAAATAAAAAAAATAAAAAAAAATAAAAGACTGTCAGGAAAGTTAGTGAAATAAAACCTGTCTTCCTGTGTGGTTTCAGGTTAAGTACATTTTAAAACATGGCAGCCTCATACAGTACCTGAGGACAGGAAGAAGTGTTGGGAGTCTCCATGGATACCAATGGTGCCGGGGCCCACAGAATCGGCCAGGATATTGATCATTGAGAACGCGCCACTCATGAAGCCGAACCCCAGCCCAGACACTGGGGAGAACAGACAACAGAGACACTATCAGACACTGGGGAGAACAGACAAGAGACACTATCAGACACTGGGGAAAACAGACAACAGAGACACTATCAGACACTGGGGAGAACAGACAACAGAGATACTATCAGACACTGGGGAGAACAGACAACAGAGATACTATCAGACACTGGGGAGAACAGACAAGAGACACTATCAGACACTGGGGAAAACAGACAACAGAGACACTATCAGACACTGGGGAAAACAGACAACAGAGACACTATCAGACACTGGGGAGAACATACAACAGAGACACTATCAGACACTGGGGAGAACAGACAACAGAGACACTATCAGACACTGGGGAGAACAGACAACAGAGACACTATCAGACACTGGGGAAAACAGACAACAGAGACACTATCAGACACTGGGGAGAACAGACAACAGAGATACTATCAGACACTGGGGAGAACAGACAACAGAGATACTATCAGACACTGGGGAGAACAGACAACAGAGATACTATCAGACACTGGGGAGAACAGACAACAGAGATACTATCAGACACTGGGGAGAACATACAACAGAGATACTATCAGACACTGGGGAGAACATACAACAGAGACACTATCAGACACTGGGGAGAACATACAACAGAGACACTATCAGACACTGGGGAAAACAGAGACACTATCAGACACTGGGGAAAACAGACAGAGACACTATCAGACACTGGGGAGAACATACAACAGAGACACTATCAGACACTGGGGAAAACAGACAGAGACACTATCAGACACTGGGGAAAACAGAGACACTATCAGACACTGGGGAAAACAGACAGAGACACTATCAGACACTGGGGAAAACAGAGACACTATCAGACACTGGGGAAAACAGACAGAGACACTATCAGACACTGGGGAAAACAGAGACACTATCAGACACTGGGGAAAACAGAGACACTATCAGACACTGGGGAAAACAGAGACACTATCAGACACTGGGGAGAACAGACAACAGAGACACTATCAGACACTGGGGAGAACAGACAGAGACACTATCAGACACTGGGGAAACAGACAACAGGGAAAGATGTAATGGCTATATGGTCTAAAATAACAGCTATGAGGGTTTTATTGTAATGTAATATGAACCATGATAACTGCTACCACAGAGGGAAAGCTAATATCCTCCCTCTGCTTCTATTCATAATCTCTAATATCTTCCATCTGCTTCTATTCATAATCTCTAATATCTTCCATCTGCTTCTATTCATAATCTCTAATATCTTCCACCTGCTTCTATTCATAATCTCTAATATCTTCCATCTGCTTCTATTCATAATCTCTAATATCTTCCATCTGCCTCTATTCATAATGTTATGAGGTAATCAGTCTTCCTCCACATACCATAGACTAGTTGCTATTCATAATGTTATGAGGTAAGGTCTTCCTCCACATACCATAGACTAGTTGCTATTCATAATGTTATGAGGTAAGGTCTTCCTCCACATACCATAGACTAGTTGCTATTCATAATGTTATGAGGTAATCAGTCTTCCTCCACATACCATAGACTAGTTGCTATTCATAATGTTATGAGGTAATTAGTCTTCCTCCACATACCATAGACTAGTTGCTATTCATAATGTTATGAGGTAAGGTCTTCCTCCACATACCATAGACTAGTTGCTATTCATAATGTTATGAGGTAATCAGTCTTCCTCCACATACCATAGACTAGTTGCTATTCATAATGTTATGAGGTAATCAGTCTTCCTCCACATACCATAGACTAGTTGCTATTCATAATGTTATGAGGTAATCAGTCTTCCTCCACATACCATAGACTAGTTGCTATTCATAATGTTATGAGGTAAGGTCTTCCTCCACATACCATAGACTAGTTGCTATTCATAATGTTATGAGGTAAGGTCTTCCTCCACATACCATAGACTAGTTGCTATTCATAATGTTATGAGGTAAGGTCTTCCTCCACATACCATAGACTAGTTGCTATTCATAATGTTATGAGGTAATCAGTCTTCCTCCACATACCATAGGCTAGTTGCTATTCATAATGTTATGAGGTAAGGTCTTCCTCCACATACCATAGACTAGTTGCTATTCATAATGTTATGAGGTAAGGTCTTCCTCCACATACCATAGGCTAGTTGCTATTCATAATGTTATGAGGTAATCAGTCTTCCTCCACATACCATAGGCTAGTTGGCGTATGGAGATCGGCATGGTTTCCTCTGCACTCAACATGAGCAAGCCTTCGTTTGCCTTCCTGCAAAACAAAGAAATAGCACAACAATCAAACTACAGTATCATCAAATATAGTAGCACCAAACCCAACCCTTAAATTATACTACAGTTTCCACGTTTCTTTAACACTAAAAACAAAGAAAACAGTCAAACGATCACCAAACCCCAGTGTCCATCCATCTACCATTAAGTGTCCCAAGTCTCTCTTACAACAAAAGCTATGAAAACAGCCAGAACCTGTCAGCTACTGGAATATACAGAGCCTTCAGAAAGTCTTCATACCCCTTGACTCATTCCACATTTGGTTGTGTTACAGCCTGAATTCAAAATTGATTAAATAGATTCTCACCCATCTACACACATAATACCCCAAAACGACAAAGTGAAAAACATGTTTCTAGAAATATTTGCAAATGTATAGAAAATTAAAATGCAGAAATATCTCATTTACATAAGTATTCACACCCCAATACTTTGTAGAAGTCAATACTTTGTAGAAGCACCTTTGGCAGTGATTTACAGCTGTGAGTCTTTCTGGGTGAGTCTCTTATTTATTTCACCTTTATTTAACCAGGTAGGCTAGTTGAGAACAAGTTCTCATTTACAACTGCGACTCATTTTCAGTTCTCTCCTATTACAGCCATTAAACTCCGTAACTGTTTTAAAGTCACCATTGGCCTCATGGTGAAATCCCTGAGTGGTTTCTTTCCTCTCTGGCAACTGAGTTAGGAAGGACACCTGTATCTTTGTAGTGACTGGGTGCACATCCAAAGTGTAATTAATAACTTCAACATGCTCAAAGTGATACTTAACGTCTGCTTTTTTATTTTATTTACCCATCTACCAATAGGTTCCCTTTTTTGTGAGGCATTGTAAAATCTCCCTGGTCTTTGTGGTTGAATCTGTGTTTGAAATTCACTGCTCAACTGAAGGACCGTACAGATAATGGTATGTGTTACAGAGATGAGGTAGTCATTCAAACATCATGTTAAACACTATTCTTGCACACAGTGAGTCAATGCAACTTATTTAAACCCATTTTTACTCCTAAACCTATTTAGGTTTGCCATAACAAAGGGTTTGAATACTTATTGACTCAAGACATTTCAGCTTTTCATATTTAATTTGTAAAAAATTTGAAAAACAATTCCATTTTGAAATGAGGTATTGTATGTAGACCTGTGGACATGGCTAACGTAGAGATGCAGTCTTAAGGGCAAATATTGAGGAGGATGCAGAAGGTTGTGGTGCAAAGGTGTGATAGCCAGCAATTCATATTTACAACACAAACAGGTAGACAATAGACTTCTCAAACTAAATAAACGGGCTTACCCTGTAGCTTCCATAGCTCTTATCGGTAGAGGGTGGATCTGGCTCAAGCAGCCTCCCTAATCTACCCAGAAATCCCAAAACTGGCACTTATATCCTCTAGCCCCCCACTGGACCATGCCCATGTCCAATGACAAGTAAGCACATAACTGGCAAACAAAATGTAAATCTACCCAATTACTACATCCCGTCTAAAACAGACGTGACCACTTCCATGTACACTTTAAAAATTGGGCACACGCTAAACATCAATCATGAATTCTTACATGAACGAATGACGGAAACCCAGTAAACATATAGTGGTGCGAGCTCACCTTGGCACTCCTGCTCCACAAATCAAATGACACAGACAAGACAGGACACACAGAGCTCCGACACAACGTGGGAAGTCTGAATAAAGGCAAGCATTAACAGAATGCAACAAACACAGAGTCTCGAACACGTGAGCGTTACGATGATTCTGTGTACCGAAACGTTTCACTCTGGTTGGCTAGAGGCAGGAAAATAACCGCCTTTATGTGTGGAAACGATTTTCCCAAAATACCTTTCAAACACTTTCTTACCGGACTGGGTATGATGGATAAACAGTAGTTTACTGCTAACACAGGAGCTATAGAATAATATAGCCGTGCAGTATAATGCTAACTGCTAACACAGGAGCTATAGAATAATATAGTGCTGCAGTATAATGCTAACTGCTAACACAGGAGCTATAGAATAATATAGCCGTGCAGTATAATGCTACCTGCTAAGACAGGAGCTATAGAATAATATAGTGCTGCAGTATAATGCTAACTGCTAACACAGGAGCTATAGAATAATATAGCCGTGCAGTATAATGCTAACTGCTAACACAGGAGCTATAGAATAATATAGCCATGCAGTATAATGCTAACTGCTAACACAGGAGCTATAGAATAATAGTGCTGCAGTATAATGCTAACTGCTAACACAGGAGCTATAGAATAATATAGCCGTGCAGTATAATGCTAACTGCTAACACAGGAGCTATAGAATAATATAGTGCTGCAGTATAATGCTAACTGCTAACACAGGAGCTATAGAATAATATAGTGCTGCAGTATAATGCTAACTGCTAACACAGGAGCTATAGAATAATATAGCCGTGCAGTATAATGCTAACTGCTAACACAGGAGCTATAGAATAATATAGTGCTGCAGTATAATGCTAACTGCTAACACAGGAGCTATAGAATAATATAGCCGTGCAGTATAATGCTACCTGCTAAGACAGGAGCTATAGAATAATATAGTGCTGCAGTATAATGCTAACTGCTAACACAGGAGCTATAGAATAATAAAGCCGTGCAGTATAATGCTAACTGCTAACACAGGAGCTATAGTATAATATAGCCGTGCAGTATAATGCTAACTGCTAACACAAGAGCTATAGAATAATATAGTGCTGCAGTTTAATGCTAACTGCTAACACAGGAGCTATAGAATAATATAGTGCTGCAGTATAATGCTAACTGCTAACACAGGAGCTATAGAATAATATAGCTGTGCAGTATAATGCTAACTGCTAACACAGGAGCTATAGAATAATATAGTGCTGCAGTATAATGCTAACTGCTAACACAGGAGCTATAGAATAATATAGCCGTGCAGTATAATGCTAACTGCTAACACAGGAGCTATAGAATAATATAGCCATGCAGTATAATGCTAACTGCTAACACAGGAGCTATAGAATAATAGTGCTGCAGTATAATGCTAACTGCTAACACAGGAGCTATAGAATAATATTGCTCGTGCAGTATAATGCTAACTGCTAACACAGGAGCTATAGAATAATATAGTGCTGCAGTATAATGCTAACTGCTAACACAGGAGCTATAGAATAATATAGCCGTGCAGTATAATGCTAACTGCTAACACAGGAGCTATAGAATAATATAGCCGTGCAGTATAATGCTAACTACTAACACAGGAGCTATAGAATAATATAGCCGTGCTGCAGTATAATGCTAACTGCTAACACAGGAGCTATAGAATAATATAGTGCTGCAGTATAATGCTAACTGCTAACACAAGAGCTATAGAATAATATAGTGCTGCAGTATAATGCTAACTGCTAACACAGGAGCTATAGAATAATATAGTGCTGCAGTATAATGCTAACTGCTAACACAGGATCTATAGAATAATATAGCCGTGCTGCAGTATAATGCTAACTGCTAACACAGGAGCTATAGGATAATATAGTGCTGCAGTATAATGCTAACTGCTAACACAGGAGCTATAGAATAATATAGTGCTGCAGTATAATGCTAACTGCTAACACAGGAGCTATAGAATAATATAGTGCTGCAGTATAATGCTAACTGCTAACACAGGATCTATAGAATAATATAGCCGTGCTGCAGTATAATGCTAACTGCTAACACAGGAGCTATAGGATAATATAGTGCTGCAGTATAATGCTAACTGCTAACACAGGAGCTATAGAATAATATAGTGCTGCAGTATAATGCTAACTGCTAACACAGGAGCTATAGAATAATATAGTGCTGCAGTATAATGCTAACTGCTAACACAAGAGCTATAGAATAATATAGTGCTGCAGTATAATGCTAACTGCTAACACAGGAGCTATAGAATAATATAGTGCTGCAGTATAATGCTAACTGCTAACACAGGAGCTATAGAATAATATAGTGCTGCAGTATAATGCTAACTGCTAACACAGGAGCTATAGAATAATATAGCCGTGCAGTATAATGCTAACTACTAACACAGGAGCTATAGAATAATATAGCCGTGCTGCAGTATAATGCTAACTGCTAACACAGGAGCTATAGGATAATATAGTGCTGCAGTATAATGCTAACTGCTAACACAGGAGCTATAGAATAATATAGTGCTGCAGTATAATGCTAACTGCTAACACAGGAGCTATAGAATAATATAGTGCTGCAGTATAATGCTAACTGCTAACACAGGAGCTATAGGATAATATAGTGCTGCAGTATAATGCTAACTGCTAACACAGGAGCTATAGAATAATATAGTGCTGCAGTATAATGCTAACTGCTAACACAGGAGCTATAGAATAATATAGTGCTGCAGTATAATGCTAACTGCTAACACAGGAGCTATAGAATAATATAGCCGTGCAGTATAATGCTAACTACTAACACAGGAGCTATAGAATAATATAGCCGTGCTGCAGTATAATGCTAACTGCTAACACAGGAGCTATAGGATAATATAGTGCTGCAGTATAATGCTAACTGCTAACACAGGAGCTATAGAATAATATAGTGCTGCAGTATAATGCTAACTGCTAACACAGGAGCTATAGAATAATATAGTGCTGCAGTATAATGCTAACTGCTAACACAGGAGCTATAGGATAATATAGTGCTGCAGTATAATGCTAACTGCTAACACAGGAGCTATAGAATAATATAGTGCTGCAGTATAATGCTAACTGCTAACACAGGAGCTATAGTATAATATAGCCGTGCAGTATAATGCTAACTGCTAACACAAGAGCTATAGAATAATATAGTGCTGCAGTATAATGCTAACTGCTAACACAGGAGCTATAGAATAATATAGTGCTGCAGTATAATGCTAACTGCTAACACAGGAGCTATAGAATAATATAGCCGTGCAGTATAATGCTAACTGCTAACACAGGAGCTATAGAATAATATAGTGCTGCAGTATAATGCTAACTGCTAACACAGGAGCTATAGAATAATATAGCCGTGCAGTATAATGCTAACTGCTAACACAGGAGCTATAGAATAATATAGCCATGCAGTATAATGCTAACTGCTAACACAGGAGCTATAGAATAATAGTGCTGCAGTATAATGCTAACTGCTAACACAGGAGCTATAGAATAATATAGCCGTGCAGTATAATGCTAACTGCTAACACAGGAGCTATAGTATAATATAGCCGTGCAGTATAATGCTAACTGCTAACACAAGAGCTATAGAATAATATAGTGCTGCAGTATAATGCTAACTGCTAACACAGGAGCTATAGAATAATATAGTGCTGCAGTATAATGCTAACTGCTAACACAGGAGCTATAGAATAATATAGCCGTGCAGTATAATGCTAACTGCTAACACAGGAGCTATAGAATAATATAGTGCTGCAGTATAATGCTAACTGCTAACACAGGAGCTATAGAATAATATAGCCGTGCAGTATAATGCTAACTACTAACACAGGAGCTATAGAATAATATAGTGCTGCAGTATAATGCTAACTGCTAACACAGGAGCTATAGAATAATATAGTGCTGCAGTATAATGCTAACTGCTAACACAAGAGCTATAGAATAATATAGTGCTGCAGTATAATGCTAACTGCTAACACAGGAGCTATAGAATAATATAGCCGTGCTGCAGTATAATGCTAACTGCTAACACAGGAGCTATAGAATAATATAGTGCTGCAGTATAATGCTAACTGCTAACACAGGAGCTATAGAATAATATAGTGCTGCAGTATAATGCTAACTGCTAACACAAGAGCTATAGAATAATATAGTGCTGCAGTATAATGCTAACTGCTAACACAGGAGCTATAGAATAATATAGTGCTGCAGTATAATGCTAACTGCTAACACAGGAGCTATAGAATAATATAGTGCTGCAGTATAATGCTAACTGCTAACACAGGAGCTATAGAATAATATAGCCGTGCAGTATAATGCTAACTGCTAACACAGGAGCTATAGAATAATATAGCCGTGCAGTATAATGCTAACTGCTAACACAGGAGCTATAGAATAATATAGTGCTGCAGTATAATGCTAACTGCTAACACAGGAGCTATAGAATAATATAGTGCTGCAGTATAATGCTAACTGCTAACACAGGAGCTATAGAATAATATAGCCGTGCAGTATAATGCTAACTGCTAACACAGGAGCTATAGAATAATATAGTGCTGCAGTATAATGCTAACTGCTAACACAGGAGCTATAGAATAATATAGCCGTGCAGTATAATGCTACCTGCTAAGACAGGAGCTATAGAATAATATAGTGCTGCAGTATAATGCTAACTGCTAACACAGGAGCTATAGAATAGTATAGCCGTGCAGTATAATGCTAACTGCTAACACAGGAGCTATAGAATAATATAGCCATGCAGTATAATGCTAACTGCTAACACAGGAGCTATAGAATAATAGTGCTGCAGTATAATGCTAACTGCTAACACAGGAGCTATAGAATAATATAGCCGTGCAGTTTAATGCTAACTGCTAACACAGGAGCTATAGAATAATATAGTGCTGCAGTATAATGCTAACTGCTAACACAGGAGCTATAGAATAATATAGCCGTGCAGTATAATGCTAACTGCTAACACAGGAGCTATAGAATAATATAGCCGTGCAGTATAATGCTAACTACTAACACAGGAGCTATAGAATAATATAGCCGTGCTGCAGTATAATGCTAACTGCTAACACAGGAGCTATAGGATAATATAGTGCTGCAGTATAATGCTAACTGCTAACACAGGAGCTATAGAATAATATAGTGCTGCAGTATAATGCTAACTGCTAACACAGGAGCTATAGAATAATATAGTGCTGCAGTATAATGCTAACTGCTAACACAAGAGCTATAGAATAATATAGTGCTGCAGTATAATGCTAACTGCTAACACAGGAGCTATAGAATAATATAGTGCTGCAGTATAATGCTAACTGCTAACACAGGAGCTATAGAATAATATAGTGCTGCAGTATAATGCTAACTGCTAACACAGGAGCTATAGAATAATATAGCCGTGCAGTATAATGCTAACTACTAACACAGGAGCTATAGAATAATATAGCCGTGCTGCAGTATAATGCTAACTGCTAACACAGGAGCTATAGGATAATATAGTGCTGCAGTATAATGCTAACTGCTAACACAGGAGCTATAGAATAATATAGTGCTGCAGTATAATGCTAACTGCTAACCCAGGAGCTATAGAATAATATAGTGCTGTAGTATAATGCTAACTGCTAACACAGGAGCTATAGAATAATATAGCCATGCAGGATAATACTTCTAGGAAGAAATGGCAGAATGCATAAGGGAAATGGGCCCTATATTAAAATAGCGTGTTCTAACAGAAGTTTAGTGTGCGCATTCGGGACGAGTGGGGCATAAATCCACATCTCCACAAGGCCAGTGACAAATAATATAAATGTTATCCATTTTAAAACAAAATGTGGAATAATTCAAAAAGGGTGTGAATACTTTCTGAACGCACTGATATTCCTCTCAACAATATACTTCTTCTCTGTTACAGTCTGGATAAACCCCGGAGGGATACAAGACCAGAGTGTAGAGCAGCAGCAGTGCTGAGCTGGTCATGGGATAGGCTTACTACTCGCCACACCTGGGTTCAAATACTTTATCTGGGTTTGATTGAGCTTGTCGGGCTTAAATTGACCAATAGATGACCTTAAAAACTGCCATCGCTGACTATGCAAGCACTCCACACAGGCTAAAGCAAACGTCTACTAGTTTTTGAGCCCAGGTCTGTTACTTACTTCAGCAGCTTGTAGTAGCCAAAGCGGAAAGTCTCTTGCAGCAGCACGGAGAGCACCACCCCGAATATGAGCAGTCCTTTCTGCTGGGAGGAACTCTCTTTGTTGCTGATCTGAACTGTGATGAACCACACAAGTGAAGACAGCAGCAGAGAACACAACCAGAAGAACGCCCTGGGGGAGAGAAAAAAAACACGAGTTTAACACAAGGTATAAAAACCCAAACAAAACCAGGTTCGTCACACACACAGACACACACTGAAATGGCCAGAGTTTAGGATTGGATTAACTTGTCTCCAAATAGTATGTCTTAGACACATAGTACTACTGTATACAAAATAGACACTGGTCAATACACACTCAACATAATACATACGTAGCAAGGTACCCGTCATACACTTCTCATATAGCCACATACATAATATTTGGCGAACTATCTTGTCTGGGCTCATTAGCACACATTAATTACTGTACAATAAAACATTCTACGGGTGCTCCACAAGATGTTAAAGAAAAACAGTGCATGTGCGACTATTTAGGTTTAGTGCTGGGCTGGTACAAAACATTGCGCGACCAGTAGCTCTCCAACTAACAGTGGTTTGTGTTTAACATTTGCAGACACTTAAGAGTCAATAATTCTAATACAGCAAAAGAACATGTCCGAAAATGTGTGACCAACAAGGGGGTTTGTTTGTGACTTAGCATTAGCCTTTGGGCTAGCTAGTTATCGGTTATGGCTAACTGCTGTTAGCTAGAAGGCTACACGATGGTTTGCTTGCTATCTATTTATTTCGTTAACGTTACGCTAGCTACTTACCCAGCGATAAGAAATATCACTCGGAGTGGGTCCCTGGCAATAGTAAACAAGAACAGTGCAATGGCAGGGCCGAAAGCGATGAATGTACACCCGAAGAACACAGATGCAGTCATTTTGGGGCTTGGTCCGACTTCGACTCAAGTTAGCCTGTTAACAAAACCTCCACCGCAAGGCCCTTCTCTTAAATGGCTGAAAAAGTGTATCTTTCCGAGAGCTTGGATGCTTTTTTACAACTGAAGTAAGCCTGACGCTATCTAAATAATCTCATTGTCGTGTATTTTATCGTGGGTTCCTTGATGCTACAGTATCGCTTCCTGTTCTAATTGTTTGCAGACACGTGACCACAAGAGCAAAGATATTCGACGAACGAAAAAAGTTCCCGCATAGCCAATATTCAGCGGTTACATTCAGACAATGATAAATGATTTCAGACAAGAAGATGCAACTACATTCAAAATATAGCTATTCATACGTTAGTTGTATACGTGTGATTTATGAAAATAGTATTATTTATGTCTGTGCCACTAACGAATTTAGAGAAATAAATAAGTCGGCTTTCTCGTTTCCTCACTATCTTTGACTCAAAACTTAATTTTCCAACAGCGACATCTACAGTCTTCATAAGGCATTACTTTCTGAGATAGTATTAACCAATGTCATCAATCCACTCTCAAATCAAATTGCATTTTGTCACATGCGCAGAATACAGCAGGTGTAGACCTTACCATGAAATGCTTACTTACAAGCCCTTAACCAACAATGCAGTTTTATCAAGTTGGGTGGGTTTCTTTGTCAAATTGTAGGCTTATCGTGTGTATTTAAATACAAATATTTGATGATTTTTTTTGAACAGCTGTTTGACCAACATTTTACAGCAGAGGTCACTATTTGTTCTCTACCAGATAAAGACTGAAGCAACCAGCTGCTGTTTCTGTAAATTATTCCCGTTCATTAAACCCAAGATGATGTGTCATGGTGCATCTGTCACAGCCACCTCTGAGTAACAGAAACCATACAGTGTCTGGCTAGATCAGCAAGATATATAAGATCACATCTGCTGATTCCAAATGACATCATGTACTATGTTTTGCCTATGACTTAATGCAGTGTGTCAACTCAATTTGAGTGGTTCCACAATGTGGCTTTTAAATCTGTATTTTGTATTTTCAACTAATATATCATTGTGGAGTGACATTTTAATACCTATTTTCTATCTCTAATATCTGTTACATCAGCCCAGACTACATGCACCACATCATTAAATAGTGCACAGTCCTATCATTGATTTCTCTCTCTCTCTCTTTCAATTCAATTCAATTCAAGTGGCTTTATTGGCATGGAAAACATGTGTTAACATTGCCAAAGCAAGTGAGGTAGATAATATACAAAAGTGAAGTAAACAATAAAAATTAACAGTAAACATTACACATACAGAAGTTTCAAAACAATAAAGACATTACAAATGTCATATTATATATATACAGTGTTGTAACAATGTACAAATGGTTAAAGTACACAATTGAAAATAAATAAGCATAAATATGGGTTGTATTTACAATGGTGTTTGTTCTTCACTGGTTGCCCTTTTCTTGTGGCAACAGGTCACAAATCTTGCTGCTGTGATGGCACACTGTGGAATTTCACCCAGTAGATATGGGAGTTTATCAACATTGGATTTGTTTTCGAATTCTTTGTGGATCTGTGTAATCTGAGGGAAATATGTGTCTCTAATATGGTCATACATTGGGCAGGAGGTTAGGAAGTGCAGCTCAGTTTCCACCTCATTTTGTGGGCAGTGTGCACATAGCCTGTCTTCTCCTGAGAGCCAGGTCTGCCTACGCCGGCCTCTCTCTGTTTAGGGCCAAATAGCATTCTAGTTTGCTCTGTTTTTTTGTTAATTCTTTCCAATGTGTCAAGTAATTATCTTTTTGTTTTGGTTGGGTCTAATTGTGCTGTTGTCCTGGGGCTCTGTGGGGTGTGTTTGTGTTTGTGAACAGAGCCCTAGGACCAGCTTGCTTAGGGGACTCTTCTTCAGGTTCATCTCTCTGTAGGTGATGGCTTTGTTATGGAAGGTTTGGGAATCGCTTCCTTTTAGGTGGTTGTAGAATTGAACGGCTCTTTTCTGGATTTTGATAATTAGTGGATATCGGCCTAATTCTGCTCTGCATGCATTATTTGGTGTTCTACGTTGTACACGGGGGATATTTTTGCAGCTCTCTCTCTCTATATGATGTCTCTCTCTCTCTCTTTGATGTCTCTCTCTCTCTCAGCTAATTAATTATTCCACCTGGGAAAGTCTTTTCTTGAATAGAGAGAGAGAGAGACCCCATTTACACCAGTTTGAAAACATTTCAGACAATTATTCTATCTTGAGTTAGCCAAATAAAAATAGCCTAATGAAAAATCCAAACCTTTCCAGTTAGATGACAGGTTTAATTTTGCCCACTAAGCACTGGCGTACCCCAACAACAGAATGGTGAGGGCGTACCCCAACAACAGAATGGTGAGGGCGTACCCCAACAACAGAATGGTGAGGGCGTACCCCAACAACAGAATGGTGAGGGCGTACCCCAACAACAGAATGGTGAGGGCGTACCCCAACAACAGTATGGTGAGGGCGTACCCCAACAACAGAATGGTGAGGGCGTACCCCAACAACAGAATGGTGAGGGCGTACCCCAACAACAGAATGGTGTGGGCGTACCCCAACAACAGAATGGTGTGGGCGTACCCCAACAACAGAATGGTGTGGGCGTACCCCAACAACAGAATGGTGTGGGCGTACCCCAACAACAGAATGGTGTGGGCGTACCCCAACAACAGAATGGTGTGGGCGTACCCCAACAATAAAATGGTGAGGGCGTACCCCAACAACAGAATGGTATGGGCGGACCCCAACAACAGAATGGTGTGGGCGTACCCCAACAACAGAATGATGTGGGCGTACCCCAACAACAGAATGGTGTGGGCGTACCCCAACAACAGAATGGTGTGGGCGTACCCCAACAACAGAATGGTGTGGGCGTACCCCAACAACAGAATGGTGTGGGCGTACCCCAACAACAGAATGGTGAGGGAGTACCCCAACAACAGAATGGTGAGGGCGTACCCCAACAACAGAATGGTGTGGGCGTACCCCAACAACAGAATGGTGAGGGCGTACCCCAACAACAGAATGGTGTGGGCGTACCCCAACAACAGAATGGTGTGAGCGTACCCCAACAACAGAATGGTGTGAGCGTACCCCAACAACAGAATGGTGAGGGCGTACCCCAACAACAGAATGGTGAGGGCGTACCCCAACAACAGAATGGTGAGGGCGTACCCCAACAACAGAATGGTGAGGGCGTACCCCAACAACAGAATGGTGAGGGCGTACCCCAACAACAGAATGATGTGGGCGTACCCCAACAACAGAATGGTGTGGGCGTACCCCAACAACAGAATGGTGTGGGCGTACCCCAACAACAGAATGGTGTGGGCGTACCCCAACAACAGAATGGTGTGGGCGTACCCCAACAACAGAATGGTGAGGGAGTACCCCAACAACAGAATGGTGAGGGCGTACCCCAACAACAGAATGGTGTGGGCGTACCCCAACAACAGAATGGTGAGGGCGTACCCCAACAACAGAATGGTGTGGGCGTACCCCAACAACAGAATGGTGTGAGCGTACCCCAACAACAGAATGGTGTGAGCGTACCCCAACAACAGAATGGTGAGGGCGTACCCCAACAACAGAATGGTGAGGGCGTACCCCAACAACAGAATGGTGAGGGCGTACCCCAACAACAGAATGGTGAGGGCGTACCCCAACAACAGAATGGTGAGGGCGTACCCCAACAACAGAATGGTGTGGGCGTACCCCGACAACAGAATGGTGAGGGCGTACCCCGACAACAGAATGGTGTGGGCGTACCCCGACAACAGAATGGTGAGGGCGTACCCCGACAACAGAATGGTGTGGGCGTACCCCGACAACAGAATGGTGAGGGCGTACCCCGACAACAGAATGGTGAGGGCGTACCCCGACAACAGAATGGTGAGGGCGTACCCCGACAACAGAATGGTGAGGGCGTACCCCGACAACAGAATGGTGAGGGCGTACCCCGACAACAGAATGGTGAGGGCGTACCCCGACAACAGAATGGTGAGGGCGTACCCCGACAACAGAATGGTGTGGGCGTACCCCGACAACAGAATGGTGTGGGCGTACCCCGACAACAGAATGGTGTGGGCGTACCCCGACAACAGAATGGTGTGGGCGTACCCCAACAACAGAATGGTGTGGGCGTACCCAAACAATAAAATGGTGAGGGCGTACCCCAACAACAGAATGGTATGGGCGGACCCCAACAACAGAATGGTGTGGGCGGACCCCAACAACAGAATGGTGTGGGCGTACCCCAACAACAGAATGGTGTGGGCGTACCCCAACAACAGAATGGTGTGGGCGTACCCCAACAACAGAATGGTGAGGGAGTACCCCAACAACAGAATGGTGAGGGCGTACCCTAACAACAGAATGGTGTGGGCGTACCCCAACAACAGAATGGTGTGGGCGTACCCCAACAACAGAATGGTGTGGGCGTACCCCAACAACAGAATGGTTCGATAGTACCCCAACAACAGAATGGTTCGGGCGTACCCCAACAACAGAATGGTGTGGACGTACCCCAACAACAGAATGGTTCGGGCGTACCCCAACAACAGAATGGTGAGGGCGTACCCCAACAACAGAATGGTGTGGACGTACCCCAACAACAGAATGGTGAGGGTGTACCCCAACAACAGAATGGTGAGGGAGTACCCCAACAACAGAATGGTGAGGGAGTACCCCAACAACAGAATGGTGTGGGCGTACCCCAACAACAGAATGGTGTGGGCGTACCCCAACAACAGAATGGTGTGGGCGTACCCCAACAACAGAATGGTGTGGGCGTACCCCAACAACAGAATGGTGTGGGCGTACCCCAACAACAGAATGGTGTGGGCGTACCCCAACAATAAAATGGTGAGGGCGTACCCCAACAACAGAATGGTATGGGCGGACCCCAACAACAGAATGGTGTGGGCGTACCCCAACAACAGAATGGTGTGGGCGTACCCCAACAACAGAATGGTGTGGGCGTACCCCAACAACAGAATGGTGTGGGCGTACCCCAACAACAGAATGGTGTGGGCGTACCCCAACAACAGAATGGTGTGGGCGTACCCCAACAACAGAATGGTGTGGGCGTACCCCAACAACAGAATGGTGAGGGAGTACCCCAACAACAGAATGGTGAGGGCGTACCCTAACAACAGAATGGTGTGGGCGTACCCCAACAACAGAATGGTGTGGGTGTACCCCAACAACAGAATGGTGTGGGCGTACCCCAACAACAGAATGGTTCGGGCGTACCCCAACAACAGAATGGTTCGGGCGTACCCCAACAACAGAATGGTGTGGACGTACCCCAACAACAGAATGGTTCGGGCGTACCCCAACAACAGAATGGTTCGGGCGTACCCCAACAACAGAATTGTGTGGACGTACCCCAACAACAGAATGGTGAGGGTGTACCCCAACAACAGAATTGTGAGGGAGTACCCCAACAACAGAATGGTGAGGGAGTACCCCAACAACAGAATGGTGTGGGCGTACCCCAACAACAGAATGGTGTGGTCGTACCCCAACAACAGAATGGTGTGGTCGTACCCCAACAACAGAATGGTGTGGGCGTACCCCAACAATAAAATGGTGAGGGCGTACCCCAACAACAGAATGGTATGGGCGGACCCCAACAACAGAATGGTGTGGGCGTACCCCAACAACAGAATGGTGTGGGCGTACCCCAACAACAGAATGGTGTGGGCGTACCCCAACAACAGAATGGTGTGGGCGTACCCCAACAACAGAATGGTGTGGGCGTACCCCAACAACAGAATGGTGTGGGCGTACCCCAACAACAGAATGGTGAGGGAGTACCCCAACAACAGAATGGTGAGGGCGTACCCTAACAACAGAATGGTGTGGGCGTACCCCAACAACAGAATGGTGTGGGCGTACCCCAACAACAGAATGGTGTGGGCGTACCCCAACAACAGAATGGTTCGGGCGTACCCCAACAACAGAATGGTTCGGGCGTACCCCAACAACAGAATGGTGTGGACGTACCCCAACAACAGAATGGTGAGGGTGTACCCCAACAACAGAATGGTGAGGGAGTACCCCAACAACAGAATGGTGAGGGAGTACCCCAACAACAGAATGGTGTGGGCGTACCCCAACAACAGAATGGTGTGGGCGTACCCCAACAACAGAATGGTGTGGTCGTACCCCAACAACAGAATGGTGTGGGAGTACCCCAACAATAAAATGGTGTGGGCGTACCCCTGTTTGAGATTTGAGGTGGGATTTTTGACAGGGCTTTTTCCTTCCAATTAATGCTTTGGCCATAAATAGGAGAATAGGACAAGTCAACACCATGAGTTAACAGAATATTAACTTTTAAAAGTAAGATTTTCACTGGACAGTTACTCTAACTGAATTGTGAAAACAAATTAAGAATGTGTTAATGTCATTACTGAACACCGTGATAATTGAAAACCATGGCAACATGAAAATAAATGTTGAAAACTGTCCATTTTTTTGTCTGTCTCTGCTTCATTCTGCCTGCTCAACCCTTAAACCTGACACTTCTCCAGCTTGTCTGTCTCTTCTTCATTCTGCCTGCTCAACCCTTAAACCTGACACTTCTCCATCTTGTCTGTCTGCTTCATTCTGCCTGCTCAACCCTTAAACCTGACACTTCTCCAGCTTGTCTGTCTCTTCTTCATTCTGCCTGCTCAACCCTTAAACCTGACACTTCTCCAGCTTGTCTGTCTCTGCTTCATTCTGCCTGCTCAACCCTTAAACCTGACCCTTCTCCATCTTGTCTGTCTCTTCTTCATTCTGCCTGCTCAACCCTTAAACCTGACACTTCTCCATCTTGTCTGTCTGCTTCATTCTGCCTGCTCAACCCTTAAACCTGACACTTCTCCAGCTTGTCTGTCTCTTCTTCATTCTGCCTGCTCAAACCTTAAACCTGACACTTCTCCAGCTTGTCTGTCTCTTCTTCATTCTGCCTGCTCAACCCTTAAACCTGACCCTTCTCCATCTTGTCTGTCTCTGCTTCATTCTGCCTGCTCAACCCTTAAACCTGACACTTCTCCAGGGGGCGGTTGTGGAGCAGGGGACAGTTGTGGAGCAGGGGACAGTTGTGGAGCAGGGGACAGTTGTGGAGCAGGGGACAGTTGTGGAGCAGGATACAGTTGTGGAGCAGGAGACAGTTGTGGAGCAGGAGACAGTTGTGGAGCAGGAGACAGTTGTGGAGCAGGGGACAGTTGTGGAGCAGGAGACCGTTGTGGAGCAGGAGACAGTTGTGGAGCAGGGGACAGTTGTGGAGCAGGAGACAGTTGTGGGGCAGGAGACAGTTGTGGAGCAGGGGACAGTTGTGGAGCAGGGGACAGTTGTGGAGCAGGAGACAGTTGTGGAGCAGGAGACAGTTGTGGAGCAGGGGGACAGTTGTGGAGCAGGGAGACAGTTGTGGAGCAGGGGACAGTTGTGGAGCAGGGGACAGTTGTGGAGCAGGGGACAGTTGTGGAGCAGGATACAGTTGTGGAGCAGGTGACAGTTGTTGAGCGACTGAGCGATTTCTGCTAGATGGGCCAGCTGCAAAGTCAAAATTGGTTATATTGTAAAAAATGTAAATGAATTTAAGGTTATAGTTAGGCATTCGGGTTAGCAGTGTGGTTAAGGTTAGGGTTACGTTTAAAATGTGATTTTATGACTTTGTGGCTGTGCCAGCTAGTGACCACTTTGCAGAGCTGCCTCCAGAACAACATTCATGACAATAAACGCTAACCTGCGTGAAAATATGGACAGCTGCCTGTCGGCCTGCTTCGCTTCCTGCGCCCCTTTGTTCCATTGCTTTGTATGTTTGTTCGATTTCTTTTAGTTGCATGGTTTTTAAGTTCAAAATAAAGAAGCAATTGGTATACAGACATAAAGCATTTTAACTGAATTGTGAAGAGGAATTGACAACGTGTTAATTTGATTACTGAAACGGTGACGATTGAAAACCATGCCTTATTAAAATAATTGTTTAAAAAAACGGTCCTTTTTGTTGTCTGCCTCTGCATCACTCTGCCTGCTCAATCCAAACCCTAGAATCTGGCACTTTTCCAGCTTGTCACATCTAGGCCTATATACCATTATTAACAGTCCATCAATAATTGGCTGCGTGGGTCTCCTACACTGTTGTCATGGAAGATAACAGAAGCCATGGAAGAGGGAGGGCGCATCACTTTAATGTTTTTGCAACGTCTACTTTCCAGAGGCGGCAGTGTGCTGTGACTCTCTGCGAAATCCAATCGCAACGCACAGACTTATCAGCATCCGACCACGAAAGGACCCACATATGTTTCAGCAACCATGTAAGAGCAATGCCATACGTGCACACCTTTTAAAAACTTGCTCCCAACTCATCATGTAGCCAGCTTTATGGGGTTCAAATAAGAGACCACTCCTATCAATAGCAAGAATATCCATTGCTTCCATTGCGCTGGGGGAAAACATCACACTGGTAAGACGTGTTATGTTGTTTTTGATGGCGAGGTTGAATGTGTTTCTGTTTGCTTAGAAATTTGAATTTTGTAGAATGTAGCATTGTTCTTTTATGTGCGTTTTGACCTCTAAGGAGACCTGAGTCATCGTGAAATATAGCATTTACTTCCTAAACGTTTTACATTTAGTTGTGTTTTGTTTTTTTTGCAGTGAAATGTCGCCTTGATTGATGCATGACCATAGCATTCTACACCAGCTGCACGCATGTACTGATTCCCGCGGTTAACGACATCATACGCGGTGCCGGTGCTGTCCGTCTCAGCACCAAGGACAGGGCTCGAGCACAGTCGCTGTGGCGTAGTTTAAAAACAAACTGCATGCGCTCCAAAAAGGTGGCAACCTTTTTCACGAGCTCTCTGGTTTAGTTGAACTGATCCGCTTGATTGAAATTTCGAATTTAATAAAACAATCTTTCTAGATTTGTATAACAGTACATTATTATCAATGGATATTGAAACTAATAATTCTGGTAAAAAAAATGTAACCATCAATATTTTTGTTCTAATTTTAAGCAGAATTCCTAGGCTATCAGACAGATATAAAGTATTACAGTTAATATTTAAATCCTGTAAGTGGATTTCAAAGTCAGGGGTTGGCAGTTGTAATATTTATTAGCCTATTCATCAATATTCATATTTTCATTGCTGCATTTACACTCAAGAGAACGTTGAGGTACTTTTGTATCCAGGGACTGTTTATGAATGGTGACTGAGAGTGTTTATCCAGGGACTGTTTATGAATGTTGACTGAGAGTGTTTATCCAGGGACTGTTTATGAATGGTGACTGAGAGTGTTTATCCAGGGACTGTTTATGAATGGTGACTGAGAGTGTTTATCCAGGGACTGTTTATGAATGGTGACTGAGAGTGTTTATCCAGGGACTGTTTATGAATGGTGACTGAGAGTGTTTATCCAGGGACTGTTTATGAATGGTGACTGAGAGTGTTTATCCAGGGACTGTTTATGAATGTTGACTGAGAGTGTTTATCCAGGGACTGTTTATGAATGTTGACTGAGAGTGTTTATCCAGGGACTGTTTATGAATGTTGACTGAGAGTGTTTATCCAGGGACTGTTTATGAATGTTGACTGAGAGTGTTTATCCAGGGACTGTTTATGAATGGTGACTGAGAGTGTTTATCCAGGGACTGTTTATGAATGGTGACTGAGAGTGTTTATCCAGGGACTGTTTATGAATGGTGACTGAGAGTGTTTATCCAGGGACTGTTTATGCATGGTGACTGAGAGTGTTTATCCAGGGACTGTTTATGAATGGTGACTGAGAGTGTTTATCCAGGGACTGTTTATGAATGGTGACTGAGAGTGTTTATCCAGGGACTGTTTATGAATGGTGACTGAGAGTGTTTATCCAGGGACTGTTTATGAATGGTGACTGAGAGTGTGCAATGTGAATTGTAAACAGCTTTGACATGTACAACCGAAACAGATATGTAGTGACACAGTGACATTTGTTTTGCAGGAAGAGAAAATGTCTCGTTCCTACGCGTTCTTCCTCTCCTTATGGACCTCTGTTATTGGAGTCGGACACGGCTGCCCTGAACTATGCGACTGCTCCGACAAATACGGACGCCACTTCGCTGAATGCTCCTACAAAGACTTGGTTGACATCCCTGAAAAGTTGCCCCCCAACGTGACCACTCTGAGTCTCTCTGCCAACAAAATATCTTTGGTGGAGTCAGGCAGCTTCGACAACGTGACCCAAGTCACGTCCTTATGGATGGCCCATAACGAGATAGTCACCATCGAAGTGGGCGCCCTGGCTCCCCTGGTCCAGCTGAGGAACTTTGATGTCAGTCACAACAAGATGGTGGACTTCCCTTGGGAGGATCTCCATAACCTCACAGCCCTGCAGCTGCTGAAGATGAACCACAATGAGATGGTCAGTCTACCTAAAGACTCCTTCTCTAACCTCAAGGACCTGAGGTCTCTGCGCCTCAACAACAACAGGTTCACCACTATAGCGGAGGGGACTTTCGACAGCCTGATCTCCCTGTCTCATCTACAGCTCTATAACAACCCATTCACATGCCACTGTAAGATGGACTGGCTGAGGGACTGGATTCTGAAGACCACCGTATCGGTCCCGGAACAGAACTCGATTGTCTGTGACAGTCCAGAGCAGTTGAGAGGAGCGGTGATCGTGAAACTGTCTGAGTCAAAGTGCATGGCCCCTAATGTTAGCATAACGTCCGAGCCTAACGTTCAGAATACCACACTCTATGAAGGCACAGTGTTGATCCTGAACTGTGAGATCAAAGGGAACCCAAAGCCAGACGTTGTCTGGAAAATCCACACAAACCGTCAAAGTGTAGAGTACCCTCTGTCCACCAAAGATAAAGAATTAGCAGAATCCAATGAATCTAACGAGGATTCTAAAACGGCAGACAATCCATTCGAAATGTTCCATAACGGCACTCTAGTCATACCCCGCCTTAGTAAAAAGGACAATGGCAACTACAGCTGTTCCGCCACCAATGAGTTTGGTAAAGATGACGATTCACTATCAATAGTAGTGGTAGTACCAAAACCACCACCACCTCAACCTGTTGGAAAAGTCATTGACCCACCAGTTATTATTAATGGGGAGAAAATCCCCTCAGTACTTCAACCTGTGATCAAAACCTCCAGTAATAACCCATTTAAACCATTCAATATTCCCCATTTGGAGGGAAAGTACAATATCTTCCCAACCCTTCCTCCCATTGAAGTTGACACTGAGCGTACGGAGCAAGTGCCCAAATATCCGTCCCGTGCAACTAGCAAATGTACCTTGACCAGTGAGACACAGTACATCTCTAACCAGGCGTTCAATATAAGCCTGGAAGATGTCAGGCAGTATACCTTTGACTTTGGAGTCATAGCCTTAGACGTGTCAGAGACTGAGGCTAAAGTTAGACTCAATCCTCTCCTCCTTCCTAAAGACAACACAGGCATCCGTCTCAGCGCCTCAGAAGGGTTCCATTCCGTCAACAAAGAGCCTCCCAACCAATCAGAGGTAACCAAGAGAGCCCAGGTGGACTCAGGGCTGTATCTGTGTGTCACCTCAGACCACAGACACTCAGCCATCCAGTGGTCCAGGATGGAAGATGGCGTCAACACCTATCTGTTCCAGGACCTACGCCCTGGCGCCAACTACTCCCTCTGTCTCACCTACAGAGGAGAGGACTGTGAGGTGCAGGTCCTCTTCGCCACCAGGAAGAGAGTTCCTAACCTGTTGATCATTATAGTCGTCAGTATCTGTCTACTCACCGTCTCCACCGTGCCCCTGCTGGGGGCCACTTGCTTCCACCTGGTCTACAAATACAGGAACAAGACCTACAAGCTCATCATGAAGGCTAAAGACCACCAGCATCACATGGAGAGAAACCTAGTGGTCAACTTCAACCTGAGGAACTCGTACGCCGAGTCACAGACGCAGATCACAGCCAGCGAGATGGGGGAGGGAGAGGACGGGGAGTCGGAGAGTGGGGGAGAGAGAGAGAAGGACGTGGAGGGGAGTGTGGTGACCGAGTCGTTCACTCTGTCTCAGTACAGAGGGAATCTGGATGAGTGTGAGATGGGGTCAGAGTTCAGCGATAGGTTACCACTAGGGGCGGAGGCTGTTAATATCTCTGGGCAGTACAAAGAGCCACACCACTGATCCTGTTGTTGTTGTTGGTATTTGATAGATCGTCTTGACTAGACAGGTTCTAGTCATCTTCAGTCATGGTCACATGTAACGTAAGTCTCACAGTAACTGTTTATCGTTCCATGAGAGAAGAACCTGTGACCTGTCGTTTTTCAAAATGGCTGCCGTATCAATGGCCTGGATACAGTGTAGACAAAGTCATAGGTGCTTCCGCTTTTGAATGGAAAAGTAAAGAAGGTAGTTTCTTATGTATGCTGTGAAGATGAAGTAAAAACAAACCCGTCTCTGTAGTAAAATATGTAAGCCTATTCTAAAAATAGACCCCTCCGGTGTGCTCTTAACAGTGATGTTTCCAGAGACTTGTGACAGTTATTCAGTGTAGTCTGTCACAGGCAAGGAGGCAAGAAGCTTTTAACTGTATCTAAAAATGTCTCTTCTTAAAGTAACAGATGCACTTGTGAATGTCTATGTTAATCTATTGTAGGCTATCAATGCTATTTTTTAATCTAGAGTGAATGTCCGCTTTGCTGTTGCCAACAAACCCTATAGCTGTGTGTCACAAGCTATTGTTGTAAGTCATTTTACAGTAACCTTTAACCTGGTATTGTGTCAATAATATAACAGTACCAGACAAAAGTGTGGACACAAAAACCCTTGAATGAGTAGGTCTTTATTTATTTTTACTATTTTCTACATTGTAGAATAATAGTGAGGACATCAAAACTATGAAATAACACATATTGAATCATGTAGTAACCCAAAAAAAGTGTTAAAAAATTTAAAATATATTTTAGATTTTAGATTCTTCAAAGTAGTCCCCCCCCCACTTTGCCTTGATGACAGCTTTGCACACACTATTTTGTGTTTTTAAATCTAGAGTGAATGTCCACTTCACTGTTGCCAACAAACCCTTAAGCTGTGTGTCACACGCTATTGTTGTCATTTCACAGTAACCTTTAATAACCTGGTATTGTGTCAATAATATATATGATCCAAATGTCTCTATCTCATATCCATTAAAACCCTCACTGTTGCTCAACTCTTACATTTTGACAGGAAGATAAGTGTTACATTTTGATAGCGTAGGATTAAATGTAAGTGTTAAGATGTGTACATTTCCTCAGTGTTCATCCTCTGAAGTAATAAAGTATTGACAAGGAATGCTTGTTCATTATTGATTTGCAGCTTCCGGACATGGCATGTTATTCGATCGATAGTGAAATGCCAATAATGGGGTTGTTGTACTACGAATGAACTGTCTGAATATTGGCTTCTGTAAAATGGGTTTCCATACGCAGTCATCATGGTTCTTGAAAACATGCTTACACGCTTGTTGTTCCCCCTGTATTTACTTTAAAACTGTTTTATTTGTTTGAAAAGAAGTCTCTCTTTCAAAATAAGAGTCTTAATCACATACTCCCACCTAGGAGAAAAACAGTTGATTTTTTTCACACTGGATTGTGATGTCAGTTACATTTATTTTTTTGGCTAAATGTTGTATCATTGTTCTTTTATATATATTTTGAAAGCAAATATCTCAACCTCTGAAAACGTATCGAAACAACTGATAAAAGGGCAATACATTAAACGAAGAGGTGGATAGTGGATGCTAAAACAGGATGTATTCTGTGCATCATAACCAAACACATGCAACCGTTGAGATTTTGTACTATTTCACCATAACGACCTTTACAAAAACTAAATAATAGACCAGCAAATTTTGAAATCGACATTGCAGACAACACTATGACACCGAAAGCAACCTACATAGAGATTCACTTCATGTGGATCTGAACAAGCCAAGGCACTTGACTGCACCTACAGAAATACAGGTCTCTACAGTCACCTGCTACCCCGAAGACCAAGCAGTTGGAACATTGGGTTGTATAGAGAGCAGCAGAGTGTCAGTACCCCATAAACCACATGACATCAGTCATGGCCGTGTGTCATGGTCTCAGTTAGCAGCAGCAGCGTCGGGTGTAGCAGCGCCTGCCTCGGCAGCGGAGGGTGTAGCAGCGCCTGCCTCGGCAGCGGGGGGTTTGCTGCTGGCGTCTTTCTTGCTTCCTGCCGCGGCGCTACGGTTCGTTCCATTCTCGAAGCTGTCAGAGGGCTGGAGAAGAAAAAAAGACTTTGTCTTGTAGAGTTCAGGAAATTGTCACACACACAAACACACACAGGTTGCTGGCCTTCTTTTCTACACTCATATTTTGGCGACCGACCTGCAGCTGGTAGTGTTTTCTGGACCCCAGTAGAGATGGGTTGTTGACCAGTGTGTAGAGTAACTGCCAGCGTGCTCGCACCCTCCTGCTGTTAACCACCTTGTCCCGTCTCTTCTCCTGATTCACCAGCTGGATCCCTGAAAGCATGGATAGTGAGGAGGAGGAGCAGGCCGTCAGGGCAGAGCAAGACACTGACACTGGATGCATGGAATTATTTGGTGATATAAATTCCACATTGTGTAATAGTAGGTTCAGTCAATGTCATGTCTGGGAAGTGTCTGCGAGGGACAGAAAAGGCCACACCCTTTGTGCAAATCCGTGTATGAGTGTGTATGTCTATAACAACCTTCCTCTGCATCTCGCATCTTCTGCCCAGCGCCTCCAGCCGAGGCAGCCTGCAGTGCCAGCCCACAGAAGGCCTTCATCACAGGGTGGGATTGGCTGACCTCTACCTTCAGGTAGTGGGTGTAGTAACAATAAGCTGTGTGAAGGTCAGAGGTCAGGGATTCAGACATATTGAGGGCTCATTCATAAACCAATGTGTTAGGTTTAACGTGTTCACCTGTGTATTTCAGAGCAGGTAAAAACATTGATGGAATTATATCAGGGACATATTTCAGAAATGTTTTTCAATGACATGGGTTATTGTTAGATGATTGCTAATGAACGTGGTCACCATACATGAGAATACTTTAATTAGGGTGATGGTCAGTCAGTGTCCCAGCTGGCAAGCCGTGAGGCTGCTGGTTTTGTTTGGTGGCCATGACACCTTTCGTTTGTTTTTGGGAGTCTTTAGTTTGACCATGCCTTTGCTATTTTTACTTTCTCTTTTACATACTTATGTTTCGCCACCATCTGAACAAATAATCTGCTTGGACTGGCCAACCAAGAGGTCAAGATGAGACAGAGCTGGCTGGCACTGGACCAAGGTACGGTTGCTGTCTCCCTAGGCACATGTCCAGCCAACACGATCCTCAAGCCCTTATTTCTCACAGAAACGCACACATTCATTCAGGTTACAGACCATGTAACTAGGCCTAGGACGCCTAGACAATATCCGTTTTGTAACAAATCTACCAGTGGCAGGCCTTTCAAAAAAAAGTGACTATATAATTCCCTGAAGTGTATGTTGCCATACCCGGGTCGTAGGTTTCAGCAGCGCGGTTGAGGAGGCTGATGTCCATGCGCCCCAGGTGGATGATGTTATAGAGGGCAGTGATGACCATCCTCCAGATGGCAGCTATCAACCCCACCACAATGTTGATCAGGAAGAGCAGGTAGGTAAGCAGGAACAGACTGCCTCTAGAACAACACAGCCAATATACATCTAGTTAGTTCTACTTTGGATGGATCAATGGTGTTAAAGAAAGTACAGGGGGTCCGGGGGCATGTCCCCCTTGAAAAAAAAACTAATTCGAATTTTTTGTCATGTTAACATGTAATATACCAAAAAGAAAAGAAACCCCTCTTTCAACTCAAGAAGTGTGTAATCCAGCATTTCCCTAAAATCGGTCCGCGGGACCCCAAGGGGTGCCCGTTTTGGTTTTTGCCCTAACACTACACGGCTGATTCAAATGATCAAAACGCTTGTGGTCACGAGGTCTGAGTTTGGGAAACCCTGGTGGAATTCATCTATGAGGTCACAAGGTCTGAGTTTGGGAAACCCTGGTGGAATTCATCTTTGAGGTCACGAGGTCAGAGTTTGGGAAACCCTGGTGGAATTCATCTATGATGTCACTAGTTCTGAAGAAAAAAAGTTTAAAAAATAAACAAATAAATAAAGTTAATCATTTATAGAGTTCTAGAATCTTAGTACCTGTTGTTCAAGTCTCTTGTCCCAGCATCCTTTTTGATGAAAGCGAACCTGGCTGTCACGTGTTGTAGAGTAATAGTCAGTATCAACGTCACCCACACAGGCCTGGTGAGATCAGATATCACAATGGGAAAATAATCCACACAATATGAAAATACGAGGCTCTTATCAACTGATGAGTATCTCAATCACTTCAAAGTGTATTGTGGTGATGAGCTAGCTGGTCAAAATGTTTCTGTAAGATGGTGCTTGAACATCAGATAAAGGCTTTATGGCAAGAGTATGATTCCATATAAGCAGGCAGAACCAAATGTAGTTAAATTTAAGATGCACTCACCAGGCCTTGGCAGCGACCTGGAAGAGTATGAGGTTCTGGCCATACAAGATGGGGATGATGATGAGGAACACCAACCACACAAAACAGATGAAGAAGACCAGAGTCTGGAGGACCATTCCTGACAAAATAATATTAAATATTAAGAGAGGAATCTAGAATAAGAATATAACTGCCATCTTTCATAAAATTCATTTTTTTTAAAGTAAGTTTTAAAAGGAATTGAGGTTGGTAGCACACAGAAATGACCAAGTATTTACTGAAGAACTATATGATAAAATGGTAATTGATTAATGATTTAATTAGGAATTAAAACCACCGTGTCAGGTCAGCCTACCTAAAGAGATGACAGCAGCCTGATATCCAATGTAGCCCATCCAACACACTAGGCCCGTCTGAGACGGACGGATGCTCTTCTGGCAATTATACAAGTTGTAAATATCTCCTCTGTACAAGCCCTGAAGGTTCCATCTGATGGGAGAAACATGAGGAAATATAATTTCTTATGCATGAAAGGAACACACTTGAAAATATCAGTTATTTGGTATTTTGCCATTGTTTCTTGAATGTACAAAAGAACACAATGTTTGGTGCACTGATATAGTTACTGTGTTACTGTGTTACTGTGTTACTGTGTTAGTGTGTTAGTGTGTTAGTGTGTTACTGTGTTAGTGTGTTAGTGTGATACTGGGATACTGTGTTACTGTGTTACTGTGTTACTGTGGTACTGTGTTAGTGTGTTAGTGTGATACTGTGTTAGTGTGATACTGTGTTACTGTGTTCCTGTGTTAGTGTATTAGTGTGTTAGTGTGATACTGTGTTAGTGTGATACTGTGTTAGTGTGATACTGTGTTACTGTGTTAGTGTATTAGTGTGATACTGTGTTAGTGTGTTAGTGTATTAGTGTGATACTGTGTTACTGTGTTAGTGTGTTAGTGTGATACTGTGTTAGTGTGTTAGTGTGTTAGTGTGTTACTGTGTTAGTGTGATACTGGGATACTGTGTTACTGTGTTACTGTGTTACTGTGTTACTGTGTTAGTGTATTAGTGTATTAGTGTGTTAGTGTGATACTGTGGTACTGTGTTAGTGTATTAGTGTGTTAGTGTGATACTGTGTTAGTGTGTTCCTGTGTTAGTGTATTAGTGTGTTAGTGTGATACTGTGTTAGTGTGATACTGTGTTACTGTGTTAGTGTATTAGTGTGTTAGTGTGATACTGTGTTAGTGTGATACTGTGATACTGTGTTACTGTGTTACTGTGTTACTGTGGTACTGTGATACTGTGTTAGTGTGATACTGTGTTACTGTGTTCCTGTGTTAGTGTATTAGTGTGTTAGTGTGATACTGTGTTACTGTGTTACTGTGTTAGTGTGTTAGTGTGATACTGTGTTAGTGTGATACTGTGTTAGTGTGATACTGTGTTACTGTGTTACTGTGTTAGTGTGTTAGTGTGATACTGTGTTAGTGTGATACTGTGATAGTGTGATACTGTGTTACTGTGTTACTGTGATACTGTGTTGACTGAAGTATTTACCTGTGAAGGATCATGGACCTCATGAGCATGATCAGGGTGAGCGAACAGGCCAAGGTCAACCCACACAGGTAACACACTACAAAACATAACCAACAAGCCAAGGTCAACCCATACAGGTAACACACTACACAACATAACGAACAGGCCAGGGTCAACCCACACAGGTAACACACTACACAACATAACGAACAGGCCAGGCCAGGGTCAACCCACACAGGTAACACACTACACAACATAACGAACAGGCCAGGGTCAACCCACACAGGTAACACACTACACAACATAACGAACAGGCCAGGCCAGGGTCAACCCGAACAGGTAACACACTACACAACATAACGAACAGACCAGGGTCAACCCACACAGGTAACACACTACACAACATAACGAACAGGCCAGGGTCAACCCACACAGGTAACACACTACACAACATAACCAACAGGCCAAGGTCAACCCACACAGGTAACACACTACACAACATAACCAACAGACCAGGGTCAACCCACACAGGTAACACACTACACAACATAACGAACAGGCCAGGGTCAACCCACACAGGTAACACACTACACAACATAACGAACAGGCCAGGCCAGGGTCAACCCACACAGGTAACACTCTACACAACATAACCAACAGGCAAGGGTCAACCCACACAGGTAACACACTACACAACATAACCAACAGGCCAGGGTCAACCCATACAGGTAACACACTACACAACATAACGAACAGGCCAGGGTCAACCCACACAGGTAACACACTACACAACATAACGAACAGGCCAGGCCAGGGTCAACCCACACAGGTAACACACTACACAACATAACGAACAGGCCAGGCCAGGGTCAACCTACACAGGTGTAATCACCCGATGCTGCAGTTCATCTCAGTAGATACAGGACACCCACCTTCCAGACACCAGGTATAGTGAATGACTATCTGGACCACCTCCATCCTGTCCTCTGATAGGACGATACCAAAGCCCTCCAGAAGGAAGGGGAACTTGTCATCTATACCAGCACGGACTATGTGGAGGGTGGGGATCACCAGTACTACCAGCAACAGCGCCACCTAGGGGATGGATGACCACATGGCTGTTAGAGTTATTTCTATTGAAAAAACAAGGCATCTTGTCAAGTTATCTGAAAGCAGCCATGTTCACAACCAACCGTTGATGTGGATTGTTGTTATGTTCCTTTGTTTATTGTAATGTTTTGCTGAAATGTGATGGATTCCTAATCAACTGCAGTATTTGTTTACCTGATAAACTGCTATGGAGGACACAAATGCTGAGATCGCCAGCTTTAGTGGAAACCGGAATACTACAAAAAAAAATCATGATAAAACAATGGTATCATCAGGATATTTCGTTTTAAAAAAGATTAGCAGACAAATAGTCAAAGCCCTCCAGACGTACCTTTCTCTGGGGTGTAGATGTAGGACCTGACTGTGTCTTTTATAGTCTCCAACAGTCTGGGTTTATCTGATCTGATAGAGGTACTGAACAAAAACACAATGAGGTCAATAACTGCACGCTGCAGTCATCATTATATATCCTTCCTGTTATATCCTTCCTGTTTGGCCCTGTCCGGGGGTATCATCGGACGGGGCCACAGTGTCTCCTGACCCCTCCTGTCTCAGCCTCCAGTATTTATGCTGCAGTAGTTTATGTGTCGGGGGGGCTAGGGTCAGTCTGTTATATCTGGAGTATTTCTCCTGTCTTATCCGGTGTCCTGCGCGAATTTAAGTACGCTCTCTCTAATTCTCTCCTTCTCTCTTTCTCTCTTTCGGAGGACCTGAGCCCTAGGACCATGCCTCAGGACTACCTGGCATGATGACTCCTTGCTGTCCTCAGTCCACCTGGCCGTGCTGCTGCTCCAGTTTCAACTGTTCTGCCTGCGGCTATGGAACCCTGACCTGTTCACCGGACGTGCTACCTGTCCCAGACCTGCTGTTTTCAACTCTCTAGAGACAGCAGGAGCGGTGGAGATACTCTTAATGATCGGCTATGAAAAGCCAACTGACATTTACTCCTGAGGTGCTGACTTGCTGCACCCTCGACAACTACTGTGATTATTAATATTTGACCATGCTGGTCATTTATGAACATTTGAACATCATGGCCATGTTCTGTTATAATCTCCACCCGGCACAGCCAGAAGAGGACTGGCCACCCCTCATAGCCTGGTTCCTCTCTAGGTTTCTTCCTAGGTTTTGGCCTTTCTAGGGAGTTTTTCCTATCCACCGTGCTTCTACACCTGCATTGCTTGCTGTTTGGGGTTTTAGGCTGGGTTTCTGTACAGGACTTTGAGATATCAGCTGATGTAAGAAGGGCTTTATGAATAGATTTGATTTGATTGGATCATTACTTAGTTTTTGTCATAGAATAAAACACAGTCTGGTCATTGAGTTTAGTATCCTGTTTCTCTCATAATAAAACACAGTCTGGTCAATCAGTTTAGTATCCTGTTTCTCTCATAATAAAACACAGTCTGGTCAATCAGTTTTAGTATCCTGTTTCTCTCATAAACCCCACCTGATGTTTGACTTTTTCTTCTTTAGAATGAGTTTCACGTAGTCTGTGTAGTAGCTGCTCTCCAGGTCCTGGAGCCAAATCAGAATCAAACTGTTTCATTAACACATAAACATCATGGATGTATGATCTGACAACACTGACCACCTGCAACACTGTATAGAATCAATCATTTGGATGCAGAAAATTCACATTAAAAGAACGTGTGATGTCGTTAGACCTGTGGCTGTGATTACAACAGAGACAGATTAACGACCTCACATGATCTCACTGTCACCGACAGTTTACAGCGTGACAATCCACAGATTACAGTGAAATAAACACTGCATTGTGTAAACCTTGAGAGAAATAACATTCCTGGGTCATAATCTGTGCTGGGGATATTATACTAAATTAATTCCAATCCAAGCTGTTTACGTAATCAGACCTTTGTTTACAAGTTACGTGGTTCATGTAGTTTCATAACTTTAATGTCTCTTGAAGGGATACGTTTAGTTTTTTACATAGATATCCCATTAGCATCAAGGGGCAGTTCTCATCCATATATTAGAGGAGCAGGACAATAACCCCAGTGTTTTGACAACCTAAATACAGCCAGTTCTCATCCACACATTAGAGGAGCAGGACAATAACCCCAGTGTTTTGACAACCTAAATACAGCCAGTTCTCATCCATATATTAGACGAGCAGGACAGTAACCCCAGTGTTTTGACAACCTAAATACAGCCAGTTCTCATCCATATATTAGAGGAGCAGGACAATAACCCCAGTGTTTTGACAACCTAAATACAGCCAGTTCCCATCTAGACATTAGAGGAGCAGGACAATAACCCCAGTGTTTTGACAACCTAAATACAGCCAGTTCTCATCCATATATTAGAGGAGCAGGACAATAACCCCAGTGTTTTGACAACCTAAATACAGCCAGTTCTCATCCATATATTAGAGGAGCAGGACAATAACCCCAGTGTTTTGACAACCTAAATACAGCCAGTTCTCATCCATATATTAGAGGAGCAGGACAATAACCCCAGTGTTTTGACAACCTAAATACAGCCAGTTCTCATCCATATATTAGAGGAGCAGGACAATAACCCCAGTGTTTTGACAACCTAAATACAGGCAAGGATAATGACACTTTGATATTGTTCTTATCAAAACCTTAAAAAGAGAGACTACAACAGATGGTAGGTTCATGACTATACACACGTTGGTCAAAGAGCAGTGTTCCCTCACCTCAGAACCATTAGCACCTTTGAGAAACAGTAGAGCAGTGTTCCCTCACCTCAGAGCCATTAGCACCTTTGAGAAACAGTAGAGCAGTGTTCTCTCACCTCAGAACCATTAGCACCTTTGAGAAACAGTAGAGCAGTGTTCCCTCACCTCAGAACCATTAGCACCTTTGAGAAACAGTAGAGCAGTGTTCCCTCACCTCAGAACCATTAGCACCTTTGAGAAACAGTAGAGCAGTGTTCCCTCACCTCAGAACCATTAGCACCTTTGAGAAACAGTAGTGGGTACTTGATACAGAGGAATCCTAGACAGCCTATCTGTGGGAGACTGGCCAGCAGGGAATAGTACTTATACAGCTGTGGAGACAAGAGAATGGAAAACATATCGATACAAAACGTGCTGATGTTTTACCAGTTTGTTATGGTTTTAAGATACTGTATTATAGAAACATTTCTAGCTTGAGATAGAAATTATGTTAAATATGACGCAACAAAATAAAGATGTGCCCCCTTTTTTCCCCCACTTTAAATATCAGATAATTGTAACGCTTCTCGTGGGCTGAAGGAAGAGTGGACCAAGGTGCAGCGTTTAATAAAGTGTTCATGATTTAATAAAAAAATAAAAAAATCAAACAAAAAACAACAAACAGGAGAACGGAAGCGAAACAGTTCTGTCTGGTGCAGAAACACACAAACAGAAAACAACTACCCACAAAACACAGGTGGGAAAAGGCTACCTAAGTATGGTTCTCAATCAGAGACAACGATAGACAGCTGCCTCTGATTGAGAACCACACTCGGCCAAACACATAGAAATAGAAAACATAGAACAAAAACATAGAATGCCCACCCCAACTCACGCCCTGAGCAAACCAAAATAGAGACATAACAAAGGAACTACGGTCAGTGCGTGGGCGTGACACACAATGATATTACCTCTGGTGTTTTGGGACAGTCAATCTTCTGCCAGACGAGGACAGCAAAGTGGGTCCAGGAGAATAGACTGCCCAGCACATAGCCCAGTTTACTGTGGAGCGTACCACAGGCCAGGAGTGGGTAGTACAGGGCAGGCCAGTAGAAGATGGCGATGATCTTCATGTACTCTGGAAGGAGTAGGAACGCACACAGTCTGTGCTCAGTATCACACCAGTTCATCCTTCAATGTGTTTATACTGTTCCAGAAGTTATTTCATGATGAGTTGGATCGCAGAGTGAAGGAAAAGCAGCCAACAAGTGCTCAGCATATGTGGGAACTCCTTCAAGACTGGTGGAAAAGCATTCCTCAATGAATGCTGGTTGAGAGAATGACAAGAGTGTGCAAAGCTGTCATCAAGGCAATGGGTGGCTACTTTGAAGAATCAATATAAAATATATTTTGATTTAACACTATTTTTTGGTTACTACATGATTCCATATGTGTTATTTCATAGTTTTGATGTCTTCACTATTATTCTACAATGTAGAAAATAGTAAAAAAATAAAGAAAAAACCTTGAATGAGTAGGTGTGTCCAAACCTTTGACTGGTACTGTATGTATAGGAGTAAGGTAACTAGGCAACAGGATATAAGATTTTTTTTAAGTATCAGCAGCTTGTATGTGAGTGGGTGTGCACGTGTGTAGAGTCAGTATCAATGTATGTGAGTGGGTGTGCACGTGTGTAGAGTCAGTATCAATGTATGTGCATGTTATGTGTGAGTGAGCAGATGATGGAGTGAGTGTCTGTGTGTGTGTGTGTGTGTGTGTGTGTGTGTGTGTGTGTGTGTGTGTGTGTGTGTGTGTGTGTGTGTGTGTGTGTGTGTGTGTGTGTGTGTGTGTGTGTGTGTGTGTGTGTGTGTGTGTGTGTGTGTGTGTGTGTGTTGGATTGACAGTGTGTGTGTGTGTGTGTGTGTGTGTGTGTGTGTGTGTGTGTGTGTGTGTGTGTGTGTGTGTGTGTGTGTGTGTGTGTGTGTGTGCGTGTGTGTGCGTGTGTGTGTGTGTGTGTGTGTGTGTGTGTGTGTGTGTGTGTGTGTGTGTGTGTGTGTGTGTGTGTGTGTGTGTGTAAGTGTGTGTGTGTAGGGCAACAGTGTGCATAGAGAATAAAGCCAATAAAGAGGGTCACTGTTTAAAACCTCTGAAATGTAACGGCAAAATGTAGATTTCCACCAAAACAGACCTACCCAAAAGTAACTGCTATTCATCTGTAATTACATGGTTCTGACATGCAACAACTTGGCATCTTTGGAAAGAAGACATCTGGGTGATTATGAAGAAGTTATTAGAAGATAGATAAGAGTTCACATAGTTCAGAATACACAAGATCAAGCACACACAAAATAACCATTTTAGTTTTTTGAAAGTCATCGTTCATTGACAAGCTAGAAGTGAATTATTGATGACTAGACCTGGAAACACATCAGATGGCTTCCACAACATGTGAACAATATCAGGGGGGAAAATGGGATTGATAGATCTAACAACTAGAAATGGGCAGATGTTTTTAGTAAGTGGTGTCAGGTGTGGTCACGGGACGTTTCCAAGTGTCCCTAAACCTCTCCAAAGTGACATATGTCTGTAAATGAGATCATTCCAGTGCCTTTACATATTTGCAATCCCTAAATGCTATTTGTTCAGTATAAAAACACAATTTCTACCACATCAACCTCCCTCAAACATGGTGGTGGTGTTATAGGGTATCCAGGGTACATTTAAGTGTCCTTTCAACCTCTCCAAAGTGTCAGAATGTTGTAATTACACTGTTTTTGCACGTTGGATGTTTAAAGGTTCTAGGCATTGCTTTGTCCCACCCAGGTCTACTGCATATCTCTGGAAAGCTTATCTCATTGGCTACAATACTATCTAGGTGCCATAGTAGCCAATCCCCTGTGTAATGGATGCCTACAGCGCCTAAGCAGGCAACATCATATATTTGATGTGCAAAGATCTAGTCCCTGGGTGGACATTGGATGTTGCCATTAAGTCATACATCATCAGATAACATGGCAATAGGCTGGTGATCGATAACAGTAGGTCACAGGCAGACAAATAAGACATCCTCATGATCTGACGATTTGAAGGCACCGATCAACAGCCAAGATACTCAGCTGACGGCAGACACCCTCCCTTTGCAGACAGGGGCTACCGTTCTCATACCAGACAGGGGCTACCGTTCTCATACCATACAGTGGCTACCGTTCTCATACCAGACAGGAGCTACCGTTCTCATACCAGACAGGGGCTACCGTTCTCATACTATACAGGGGCTACCGTTCTCATACCATACAGGAGCTACCGTTCTCATACCAGACAGGGGCTACCGTTCTCATACCAGACAGGGGCTACCGTTCTCATACCAGACGGGCTACCGTTCTCATACCAGACAGGGGCTACCGTTCTCATACCAGACAGGGGCTACCGTTCTCATACCAGACAGGGGCTACCGTTCTCATACCAGACAGGAGCTACCGTTCTCATACCAGACAGGGGCTACCGTTCTCATACCAGACAGGGGCTACCGTTCTCATACCAGACAGGGGCTACCGTTCTCATACCAGACAGGGGCTACCGTTCTCATACCAGACAGGGGCTACCGTTCTCATACCAGACAGGAGCTACCGTTCTCATACCAGACAGGGGCTACCGTTCTCATACCAGACAGGGGCTACCGTTCTCATACCAGACAGGGGCTACCGTTCTCATACCAGACAGGGGCTACCATTCTCATACCATACAGGAGCTACCGTTCTCATACCAGACGGGCTACCGTTCTCATACCAGACGGGCTACCGTTCTCATACCAGACAGGGGCTACCGTTCTCATACCAGACAGGGGCTACCGTTCTCATACCAGACGGGCTACCGTTCTCATACCAGACGGGCTACCGTTCTCATACCAGACAGGGGCTACCGTTCTCATACCAGACGGGCTACCGTTCTCATACCAGACGGGCTACCGTTCTCATACCAGACAGGGGCTACCGTTCTCATACCAGACGGGCTACCGTTCTCATACCAGACGGGCTACCGTTCTCATACCAGACAGGGGCTACCGTTCTCATACCAGACTGAAGTATATATATTTTTTAAATAAATAGGGTCACCAAATATGGGGAATTTACATTCAAGAGGTTTTAATGGGACTGGGGATACAGCTGCTCACCTTTGATTTCCTGAGGGGTGTCTTTGGAGAAGGGCAGGGGATCTGGAGCCAGGACCAATACAGACAGCTTGCTGAAGACCAGCCCAAACACAGCTACTGCTAGGGCTTTGTGCTGCGTCTGGTCCAGGAAGTTCACTGGACTGGTGAACACAGCGGGAAGAGACCAGAGATAAGACCAAGCAAACACTGGCAAATGAATGGTAACATGTTTAATTGTTATAAATTGTCTCCTAGTATGTTATGGCGATGAAGCAGCCTGAGTTGTTCTTGTAACAGTGGTGTATTGTGTGGTTTCCCGCCGGGCACAGACGTCAGTTCAACGTTTTGATTTTACATTTGGTTGAGTTGTCAACTGACATGAATTCAACATGAAATCAACAACAAATGTCATTGGATTTTAGGTTAAAGTGTGGGTGAAATTCCCTCACGTTCCCTTTCTTTTTTCAAATCCAATGAGTTTCCCACGTTGATTCAATGTCATCACATTTAATTTTGGTGTTGAAGTGACATTGAAACAACGTTGATTCAACCAGTGGGTCGTCACATATTGACAAGAGTTCCTGGTTGTTTCATGTTGATACGTTTGGTAAATGAACCTGCGCTTTACCTTGAGATGCCAGTTGATCCACCGGCGAAACCCTCACATAGAGTCTTTCTCCTCTTCAGGACTGCTAGAATCAGCACCACAACGAGCTAGGAGACAAGATATTCCACAAAGTGATACAATAGGAACTCTATTTCCTCTCCTTAACTACAGTACAACTAATATAATCATCTAATGTACCTTGTTGTCAAGCCAGAGGGCCTGAAGTAATATGGAGGGGATACTCCGAGGAAAGGACCTTCTGAATGCTACCTTCCCATTGGCTCATTATTTTTGATGAGCCCTGGTGAGTGGAGACGCTGACCCACCTTTCCAGCCTGGTCTCATAGACTAGACGTAGCATAGGGGAAACCTTAAAAAAAAAACCTGGCACACTCAAATGAGTATGATATGTTACGTTTGGTATGGTTACGTAGGACAGAAGGTTGCTTACAGCATGAAGAAAAGGAGGGTGGTTGGTGGGGTGTTTGGATGTATAACATGGGCGTATATAACATGGGCGTACACATCACAGACAAACTGAAATGGTCCACCCACACAGACATTGTGGTGAAGAAGGCGCAACAGCGCCTCTTCAACCTCAGGAGACTGAAGAAATTTGGCCTGTCACCCAAAACCCTGACAATCTTTTACAGATGCACAATCGAGAGCATCCTGTCGTGCTGTATCACGGCCTGGTACGGCAACTGCATCGCCCTCATCCGCAAGGCTCTCCAGAGGGTGGTGCGGTCTGCACAACATATCACCTTGGGCACACTACCTGCCCTTCAGGACACCTACACCACCCGATGTCACAGGAAGGCCATAGGGATCATCAAGGACAACAACCACCCGAGCCACTGCCTGTTTACACCGCTGTCATACCGAAGGCGAGGTCAGTACAGGTGCATCAAGGCTGGGACCGAGAGACTGAAAAACAGCTTCTATCTCAAGGCCATCAGACTGTTAAACAGCCATCACTAACTCAGAGAGGCTGCTGCCTACACTGAGACCCAATCACTGGACACTTTAATACATTTATCACTAGTCACTTTAAATAATGTTTACATATCTTACATTACTCACATCACATGTACAGTATATACTGTATTTTATACCATCTATTGCACCTTGCCTATGCCGCTCGGTCATCGCTCATCCATATATTTATATGTATATATTCACCCCTTTAGATTTGTGTGTATAAGGTAGTTGTTTTGGAATTGTTAGATTACTTGTTAGATATTACTGCATTGTCGGAACTAGAAGCACAAGCATTTCGCTACACTCGCATTAACATCTGCTAACCATGTGTATGTGACCAGTAAAATTTGATTTGATTTGATTTTAATTTGATTTGAACACGAATGTCTAGCAACCAAAATATTGCGTGTTTGAATTTCATCACAGACAACTTTAGCATTTTATCTAATTAGCAACATTGGAACTACTTAATACTTTTTAGCTGCTTTGCAACTATTTAGCATGTTAGCTAACCCTTCCCTTCCCCCAATTAGCCACCTAGCTAGCGTTAGCCAAAACAAATTGGAATTTGTAAGATATCATACGAATTGTAATTCAGGAACATATCATACAAAATGGATGATGGACAGCCGCAAATGAATACATACCATACCAAACTTAACATATCATACTAATTTGAGTGTCACGGATTTACATTTACTATGTTACGTGTACCCCTGAGTCCAGGTTGACCCTACATAGTGCTCTGAGTGTCCTCTATCTGGCAGAATCCCAAAGGGAATAGTCCTACGGTGTTTCAGTTCAATTATAATTCATGCCATTGTTCTCCTCAGAAAAGTGGAGCGAGCCCTCTACCACAAATTGGACAAGGCCTAACGATGACATATATCACTGATGATGTTGAGGGAGATGGCTTTCTGAGGTCATAGAGAGTAGTACCAATGTACTGACTGAACATCCCCTTTAGGACATGGCCTATAGTAATCTGTACTGACAGAACATCCCCTTTAGGACATGGCCTATAGTCATCTGTACTGACTGAACATCCCCTTTAGAACATGGCCTATAGTCATCTGTACTGACTGAACATCCCCTTTAGAACAAGGCCTATAGTCATCTGTACTGACTGAACATCCCCTTTAGAACATGGCCTATAGTCATCTGTACTGACTGAACATCCCCTTTAGAACATGGCCTATAGTCATCTGTACTGACTGAACATCCCCTTTAGAACATGGCCTATATAAACACTCACTGTTTCCATTCATTCCAAACATTCATATTTGATATTCATTTGACCTGTGACCCCTATTGTTGTTGGTAAATGTGTACTGGATGTGTGTCTCTGTAACTACATGGCTCATCAGTAAAAGAGACCTATTGTTGTTGGTAAATGTGTACTGGACGTGTGTCTCTGTAACTACATGGCTCATCAGTAAAAGAGACCTATTGTTGTTGGTAAATGTGTACTGGACGTGTGTCTCTGTAACTACATGGCTCATCAGTAAAAGAGACCTTGGTCTCAACATGACTTCCTGTTTAAGGTTCAGTCAAACATTTTCACCCGGTGTAAATATTGAAAATAGTCAGTAGGCCTGATACTTACAGATGCTGAAGCGATACATATGTGAAACAGCTGGTCGTCCGCCGTGGGGTCACATGGGAGAATTACTCTGAAACAGTCATGTAACACAAGCTGAGCAATGACCGTCAGAAACCATTTATGCAGAACAAAAACTAACTGCCTAGAAATCCTGTTCAGCTTGACTGTGCTCTCGCTAGCGAATCTGACAAGAGTTTCACCCAAGAACTGAAAATATGCCATTTGTAATAGAAAATTTAATCACGGATGGAAAAACTGGAAGGATTGAAAACCAGCTATACTTTGGCCCATGCAGGTCAGTGATTGAGAAACCCTGATCTTAGATTAAATTAAATCATAATAACATTATTACACAGTCCCCCACAATGCATTGCACTGATCCTGTTGTGGCTCAGTTGGTAGAGCATGACGCTTGCAACATCAGGTTTGAACAATTTGATTCCCGCTGTGCTGTGGCCACCTATATACGAAAATGTATGTATTACTGTAAGTCGCTTTGGATAAAAAGAGTTGGGCTAAATAGTATACTATTTACTGACCCCCATACTTACTCTTTTGGAGGTCTGGTGGGTTCCATATTGTTGGAGTACCAGTCTGAGTAGTCATAGTAGTTATACAGTTCCTCTTCTACCACCTTGGTCTGGTTCATCTTGACCTCGTCTCTGTTGTCCACGCTGACGAGTGAAAACCAGAGGAAATCCACCTAGCCCCTCTCGATCATCAACCGTCTCTCCACCGCAGCTATGTCCCAACGCAGCACTTCCCGATCAATCAATATTGATCATTTGTAATTGTATTGAGAGTTGTAGCTTACTCCACTGTGTGTCGGGTAGCTTTGAGTCCAGGTTGTGCAGCGTCTGAGGTACAGAGAGAGACCTCTGGTCCGGTGTCCAGTTGTCCCTGCTATAGGAGTTCAGAACACACTCTAACAGAGTCTAACATGCACCCTTACCCCCAATACATTCCACACTAACCACATAACACCCCAGATTACTATAGCACACAAAGACAGGGGGGAGGGAGACCAGGGCCAAGGGGCGTGAGAAGGATGGCGAGAGGGATGACGGTGAAAACCCCTTTGACCTCTAGTGACCTCAGTTTCATGATTGAAGTAGCGAGCCAATAATAATGTTCCCTCTGTGTTGGTGTTGTCTTAGTGGAGGTTGGTACTCCTGCGGCAGGAAGACAGGCCATGTGTTGGTGTTGTTTTAGTGGAGGTTGGTACTCCTGCGGCAGGAAGACAGGCCATGTGTTGGTGTTGTTTTAGTGGAGGTTGGTACTCCTGCAGCAGGAAGACAGGCCATGTGTTGGTGTTGTTTTAGTGGAGGTTGGTACTCCTGCGGCAGGAAGACAGGCCATGTGTTGGTGTTGTTTTAGTGGAGGTTGGTACTCCTGCAGCAGGAAGACAGACCATGTGTGGTGCTACAAGAGCCTGCTAATGTCCTGTAATCCTTGTTATAATGATGAATGATGGTTCACTTTATATAAAGTTAACATAAACATAAAGTTTACATAAATATAAAGTTTACATAAATATAAAGTTACTATAAATATAAAGTTAACATAAATATAAAGTTAATATAAATATAAAGTTAACATAAATATAACGTTAAGATAAATATATAGTTAATATAAATATAAAGTTAACATACATATAAATATAAAGTTAACATAAATATAAAGTTAATATAAATATAAAGTTAACATAAATATAAAGTTAATATAAATATAAAGTAAATATAAGTATAAAGTTGATATAAATATAAAGTTAACATAAATATAAAGTTTATATAAATATAAAGTTTATATAAATAATATAAATATAAAGTTAACATAAATATAAAGTTAATATAAATACAATTATAAATATAAAGTTAACATAAATATAAAGTTAATATAAATATAAAGTTTATGTAAATATAAAGTTAATATAAATATAATGTTGATAGAAATTCATCGGACAACCTAAGGGTGTACTTGTGTTGCTCTCTCTGACGGGCAACATTGAACAACAGCTCAGAAAAACAGTTCTGAAAATCAAACATGTTCCAGCTGAGCAGATCTCTCAGTGAGATTGAGAAATACGCCTGTGCTGCAACGTGGTTTAACCTGCTCGCTTCACACTGCCTGTTACTCAAAGAGCTTAGCTTTTAATATGATGAAAAATCACTGGTTGAAAGTCTCTTATTCTAACAGGGGCTAGCTTTGTGCTGTGGGGATTGGTCTCAGGGCAAGGGGAGAGAGAGAATGTTTAACAGTTTATACGTGAGAGAAAGGTTCTGAAACACTCAATTAGGAATCCTGTTAGCGTTGTTTCTGAGGTTTCTGCAATATTAACTGTCATTATTTATTACATCCAGAATATAGCGGCTGTAAAGAGCCTCCCTGAGCCCTGCTTGGTCCATCTTTTACTTGTTGTGTATTTAATGGTCTAATACAAGCAGTCAACGGAAAGAAGCAGCTAGGACATCTACCGCTGTCTCTGCTGTTTTAATGAATGGAACCGGGTCAGACTTCTACCGCTGTCTCTGCTGTTTTAATGAATGGAACCGGGTCAGACTTCTACCGCTGTCTCTGCTGTTTTAATGAATGGAACCGGGTCAGACTTCTACCGCTGTCTCTGCTGTTTTAATGAATGGAACCGGGTCAGACTTCTACCGCTGTCTCTGCTGTTTTAATGAATGGAACCGGGTCAGACTTCTACCGCTGTCTCTGCTGTTTTAATGAATGGAACCGGGTCAGACTTCTACCGCTGTCTCTGCTGTTTTAATGAATGGAACCGGGTCAGACATCTACGTTTTGGGTTCCCATAAAACATCAAACACATCAATTAGTTGATTTTACGTCAGCATCATTTTCTCTCCTCATTGAAGAAGAAAGCAGGGTACTCTCTCCAACTCAGGACAGAAGGATGGTTGTCTGGTTAGAGGGGTTCAGAGCTCCATAATCTCAACCTGTGAGCCAGCTCATACAATAAGAGAAGAAGGAGAGGGAGAGGGAGGAGAGGAAGGAGAGGGGGAGGAGAGGGGGAAGGAGGAGACAAAGGAGAGGGGGAGGGAGGAGAGGAGGGAAAAGGGAGAGAGGAGAGGAAGGAGAGGGGGAAGGAGGAGACGAATGAGAGGGGGAGAGGAAGGAGAGAGGAAGGAAAGGGGGAAGGAGGAGAGGAAGGAGAGGGGGAGAGGAAGGAGAGGGGGAAAGGAAGGAGAGAGAGGGAGGGAAAGAGAGGGAGGAGTGGGAGAGGGAGGAGAGAGGGAGGAGAGGAAGGAGAGGGTGAAGGAGGAGAGCAAGGAGAGGGGGAGAGGAAGGGGAGGGAGGAGTGGGAGGGAGGAGAGGAAGGAAAGGGAGGGAGGAGAGGAGGGAGAGGGGAGGAAGGAAAGGGGGTGGGAGGAGATTATGGAGAGGGGGAGGAGGAGAGAGAGGGAGGGAGGAGAGGGGAGGGAGGGAGGGAGGAGAGGGGGAAGGAGGAGAGGAGAGGGGGGAGGAAAGGGAGGGAGGAGAGAGGAAGGAGAGAGGCAGGGGGAGGGTAGGATGGAGAGCCTAAGCTTTTCTGCTTTGTGGATTAGAGAGGGAGAGGGAGGGAGGAGAAAGGAAGGAGGGGGGAGGGAGGTGAGGAGAGGGAAAGGGAGGGAGGAGAGGAAGGAGAGGAAGGAGAGGGAGGGAGGAAGGGAGGAGAGTGGAGGGAGGAGTGGGAGGGAGGAGAGGGGAGGGAGGGAGGAGTGGGAGGGAGGGAGGGAGGAGAGGAAGGAGAGGGAGGGAGGAGGGAGAGGGGGAGGAAGGAGAGGGGGAAGGAGGAGAGAAAAGAGATGGAGGGTGGAGAGGGGGAGGGAGAGGGGGAGAGCAGGAGGAGGGAGTGGGGGAAGGAGGAGAGGAAGGAGAGGGAGGGAGGAGAGAGGAAGGAGAGGGGCAGGGGGAGGGTAGGATGGAGAGGCTAAGCTTTTCTGCTGTGGATTAGATGATGAAGGCCTTCGCAAGGCCTTGGCACGCAGCAGGCTAACGGCTAAGGGTTCTGGCAGAAGGCTGAGAAGGGTGCTATGTCTGTTCCTTCAGACCCTGCTAAGAAGGCTTAGGCCTCTGGAGGAAGAGAAACCGCTTGTTAAACAAGGTCTGATAGGGCCTGAGGGGCGAATGGGGTTCATTGGTTCAAATGATTCTCAAGCTGATCCATGTGTTTGTCCAAGCTTTGAAATGGTAATAGATTTCAACACTGGTTGTTTTCATGTGGCGATGTAATGGTTGTCTTAATGTATTTAATGTAACTCGTGATACTGTTCCCACACCAAGCTACTGTACTGCTTATAGTGTCTATGACCAGAGCATGAAGGTGGAACTCAAAATAGTGGTGAAGCATTGCTAGAATATTCTCCCTGTGTGTGTGTGTGTGTGTGTGTGTGTGTGTGTGTGTGTGTGTGTGTGTGTGTGTGTGTGTGTGTGTGTGTGTGTGTGTGTGTGTGTGTGTGTGTGTGTGTGTGTGTGTGTGTGTGTGAGTGCGTGCGTGCGTGCGTGTGTGTGTATCAGATACAGTGCTGTATTCCAATTGGTTTTGTCCCAAATGGCACCCTATTCCCTATGTAGTGCACTAACTTGTGGCCAGGACCCATAGGGATCTTGTCAAAAGTAGTGCACTATGCAGGGAATAGGGTGCCATTTTGGGACAGAACCCCTTGGCTGCTGCCTCTGAGCGAAACTGCTTCTAAAACAGTTGTTTGATGTCTCCTCACAGGTGTCCAGGACAGCCCCCTTCTGAGTAGTCCTGTTTCTGAACTATTAAGCCCTTCTGTTGGTGTTAGACCACTAATACTGAGTGGCGTACCTTATCTAGCTGGCATTCTGGGAGCTCGGCCAGACAGCCACAACTGGCTCAAAACTACTTCTGAATGTTTCGGTGTTTCATTTTGTAAACGTAAGTAACTGAGCCAGTTTGTGGACAAGAAAGGCCCTGGTCTGTAAGTAGTGCACTACATAGGGAACAGGGTTCCATTTGGAACGCAACCTAAAGGACTCAGAAAGTCTGATGGGAATTCACAGCCAGTTGCTGAGGTTCTGAAGGTATTTATCTCTGATATTTTAGTATTTATATTTCAGAAATGCAGAATGTGTGAAAGGTTAACATATGTTTTATGAGATAAGGACTAATATAAATACTACTGATTTCATTACATACAAGTGTGTCCAATGCTATTTTCTATGCAACTGTTTATGATATTAATTTAGCATTTCTTCAGTTTTTTTGTAAACTTTGAGCAAGAATCAATAAAGTCAAAGTCAATATCAATATCAATAGTGTCGCGGCCGTCGATTGAAGAGGACCAAGGTGCAGCGTGGTGAGCGTACATATTCCTTTTATTTAGAAATAACACAGACAAAAGCAATAAACAATACAAAAACAACCTTGAAGCTTAAGGGCATTAGTGCCACAAACAAAGTTAACTTCCCACACAGAAAGGAGGGAAAAGGGCTACCTAAGTATGGTTCCCAATCAGAGACAACGATAGACAGCTGTCCCTGATTGAGAACCATACCCGGCCAAAACATAGAAATACAAATCATAGAAAACAAAAACATAGAATGCCCACCCCAAATCACACCCTGACCAAACCAAATAGAGACATAAAAAGGCTCTCTAAGGTCAGGGCGGGACAAAAATCAATATCAATACTGCTGAGAACTGTAACTCCTTTTCAGACGAACATTACAGACAGTGACAATGTGTAGAATATAACATTACAGACAGTAACAATGTGTAGAATATAACATTACAGACAGTGACAATGTGTAGAATATAACATTACAGACACTGACAATGTGTAGAATATAACATTACAGACAGTGACAATGTGTAGAATATAACATTACAGACAGTAACAATGTGT
>NC_074699.1:215311-247811 GCF_029448725.1 Salvelinus fontinalis
ACTAGTGGTTAGAGCGTTGGGCCAGTAACCAGCAGGTAGACTAGTGGTTAGAGCGTTGGGTCAGTAACCAGCAGGTAGACTAGTGGTTAGAGCGTTGGGCCAGTAACCAGCAGGTAGACTAGTGGTTAGAGCGTTGGGCCAGTAACCAGCAGGTAGACTAGTGGTTAGAGCGTTGGGTCAGTAACCAGCAGGTAGACTAGTGGTTAGAGCGTTGGGTCAGTAACCAGCAGGTAGACTAGTGGTTAGAGCGTTGGGCCAGTAACCAGCAGGTAGACTAGTGGTTAGAGCGTTGGGTCAGTAACCAGCAGGTAGACTAGTGGTTAGAGCGTTGGGCCAGTAACCAGCAGGTAGCCTAGTGGTTAGAGCGTTGGGTCAGTAACCAGCAGGTAGACTAGTGGTTAGAGCGTTGGGCCAGTAACCAGCAGGTAGCCTAGTGGTTAGAGCGTTGGGTCAGTAACCAGCAGGTAGCCTAGTGGTTAGAGCGTTGGGCCAGTAACCAGCAGGTAGACTAGTGGTTAGAGCGTTGGGTCAGTAACCAGCAGGTAGCCTAGTGGTTAGAGCGTTGGGTCAGTAACCAGCAGGTAGCCTAGTGGTTAGAGCGTTGGGTCAGTAACCAGCAGGTAGCCTAGTGGTTAGAGTGTTGGGCCAGTAACCAGCAGGTAGACTAGTGGTTAGAGCGTTGGGCCAGTAACCAGCAGGTAGTCTAGTGGTTAGAGCGTTGGGCCAGTAACCAGCAGGTAGACTAGTGGTTAGAGCGTTGGGCCAGTAACCAGCAGGTAGACTAGTGGTTAGAGCGTTGGGCCAGTAACCAGCAGGTAGACTAGTGGTTAGAGCGTTGGGCCAGTAACCAGCAGGTAGACTAGTGGTTAGAGCGTTGGGCCAGTAACCAGCAGGTAGCCTAGTGGTTAGAGCGTTGGGCCAGTAACCAGCAGGTAGACTAGTGGTTAGAGCGTTGGGCCAGTAACCAGCAGGTAGACTAGTGGTTAGAGCGTTGGGCCAGTAACCAGCAGGTAGCCTAGTGGTTAGAGCGTTGGGCCAGTAACCAGCAGGTAGACTAGTGGTTAGAGCGTTGGGCCAGTAACCAGCAGGTAGCCTAGTGGTTAGAGCGTTGGGCCAGTAACCAGCAGGTAGCCTAGTGGTTAGAGCGTTGGGCCAGTAACCAGCAGGTAGACTAGTGGTTAGAGCGTTGGGCCAGTAACCAGCAGGTAGCCTAGTGGTTAGAGTGTTGGGCCAGTAACCAGCAGGTAGCCTAGTGGTTAGAGCGTTGGGCCAGTAACCAGCAGGTAGCCTAGTGGTTAGAGCGTTGGGTCAGTAACCAGCAGGTAGCCTAGTGGTTAGAGCGTTGGGCCAGTAACCAGCAGGTAGACTAGTGGTTAGAGCGTTGGGCCAGTAACCAGCAGGTAGATTATTTACTACATACCACCCTGCATACCACTGCTGGCCTGCTTCTGAAGCTAAGCAGGGTGGTCCTGGTCAGTCCCTGGATGGGAGACCAGATGCTGCTGGAAGTGGTGTTGGAGGGCCAGTAGGAGGCACTCTTCCCTCTGGTCTAAACAAAGATCCCAATGCCCCAGGGCAGTGATTGGGGACACTGCTCTGTGTAGGGTGCCGTCTTTCGGATGGGACGTTAAACGGGTGTCCTGACTCTCTGAGGTCATTAAAGATCCCATGGCACTTGTCGTAAGAGTAGGGGTGTTAACCCCGGTGTCCTGGCTAAATTCCCAATCTGGCCCTCAACCATCACGGTCACCTAATAATCCCCAGTTTACAATTGGCTCATTCATCCCCCTCCTCTCCCCTGTAACTATTCCCCAGGTCGTTGCTGCAAATGAGAACGTGTTCTCAGTCAACTTACCTGGTAAAATAACGGATAAATAAATAAATAAATAAAAATAAGACTCGTGGTTAGAGCGTTGGGCCAGTAACCAGCAGGTAGCCTAGTGGTTAGAGCTTTGGGTCAGTAACCAGCAGGTAGCCTAGTGGTTAGAGCGTTGGGACCGTAACCAGCAGGTAGCCTAGTGGTTAGAGCGTTGGGCCAGTAACCAGCATGTAGCCTAGTGGTTAGAGTGTTGGGCCAGTAACCAGCAGGTAGCCTAGTGGTTAGAGCGTTAGGCCAGTAACCAGCAGGTAGCTTAGTGGTTAGAGCGTTGGGCCAGTAACCAGCAGGTAGACTAGTGGTTAGAACGATGGGTCAGTAACCAGCAGGTAGCCTAGTGGTTAGAGCGTTGGGCCAGTAACCAGCAGGTAGCCTAGTGGTTAGAGAGTTGGGCCAGTAACCAGCAGGTAGCCTAGTGGTTAGAGCGTTGGGTCAGTAACCAGCAGGTAGACTAGTGGTTAGAGCGTTGGGCCAGTAACCAGCAGGTAGCCTAGTGGTTAGAGTGTTGGGCCAGTAACCAGCAGGTAGCCTAGTGGTTAGAGCGTCGGGCCAGTAACCAGCAGGTAGCCTAGTGGTTAGAGCGTTGGGCCAATAACTGAAAGGTTGCTAGATCAAATCCCTGAGCTGACAAGGTAAAAATGTGTCTTTCTACCCCTGAACAAGGCAGTTAACCCACTGTTCCCTGGTAGGCTATCACTGTAAATAAGAATTTGTTCTTAACTGACTAGCCTAGTTAGATAAAGGTTAAATTGTAAAAAATGATTCCAGTAACTGATTGAACAAGGTCACATTTTCCTCACCCAATCATTATTCTGTACATGAATCCCTGGGAGCCAAATCTCCATCCACATCCTGCAGTAAGCTGAGTGAAGAGGTGGCATGAGCTTTGTCAGGGGTGGAGGAGGTGGAGGAGATGAGGTGGGGGAGGTGGGGTGTTGGTGGGGAGGCCCGAGCTTTTCCACCTGACGCACAGGTAAGAGGCTCAAGATCGATCGCACAGAAGGCATTATCACCTGGTTAACATAACACTCCTACAACACACACACGCACACGCACACGCACACGCACACGCACGCGCGCACACACACACACACACACACACACACACACACACACACACACACACACACACACACACACACACACACACACACACACACACACACACACACACACACATTGATGTCTGGACCGCCACACTGCCACAGTCAGCACTCATACTAAATACTTTATTAGACTTATATAATAAATACGTGTTCGGTTATGAATAATTTGATATACAGTAGTAATGAATTGAGACAGGAACATCAGAAACATGAATATATTTAAAGAAAAAAAGAAAAAAATACAGAAAAACATAGAAAAAGGTACATTTGTAAATCATGAAGGAAATATAATGTTAATAAATGAATATGATTGTACTGTAACAGAGCAGGCTTGGTGTGATTCAGGGCATGTCCTGTATGTGAAATATAAACATTTCATCATTAAAATCAGTACGTAACAATCCAACGGCTCTACTCATACTTTGAATTCTAATATTAGGCTTCTCCCACTCCCACTCCTAATCTCTTTGTCTTGCCATAATCTCTGCCCTGCTCATCTAAGCAAGTCTACACTGCACAACTCGTGTTGCTATCATCTGTCCTGCTATAGCCAGGTGTGTTGTTACGTAAAGCGATCTAATGGCTTGTTCTACCTGTCTAATCTAACAGCAGGTGGTCATAATGTGAACAATAGGTACAGGGAACAGATAGGATCATTTTCTATATAGAGACCGGAGATCGTCTTTGGGTCAAGGATTTGGGTGTAATTCCATGATGACATTCGTAGGTGTTAAATGTTATGAAGATTTGAATGGACTGTATGTACTGTACATAAACCAAGCACTTACAAGTATCGCTGAGCTATCACATTCGCTTTCTATCCACCCCATCTTTACAATTCCCCACTTTCTTATTCTTGGCAATTTTAATAATGGAATAAAACATTTAAAACAAATCTGATATTTAAGTAAAATGAATGATTTTACACTCAAATGATTATAGAAAGTATTTAAAAAAAATACATTCTGTCCTACCCTACAGAACATTCCTAAAATGTAAATCGCTCCAAAAACCTGTCTTTTCTACCAGATGACGTACCGTAAAGAGCTAGAACTATTGCAGAACCAGACACAAGCTGATTCGCTTATTCGTGATGAACAGATTTTTGGAGCATCGCTTTGAACAAGTTATGAATCAAATCAAATGTATTTCTAAAAGCCCGTCGTACATCAGCTGATGTCTCAAAGTGCTGTACAGAAACCCAGCCTAAAAACCCCAAAAACAGCAAGCAATGCAGGTGTAGATGACTCGGTCTTAAATCCTTATAGGGATCATTAGCAGATCTTCTATCTGCTAATGATCCAACACATGTGTTTTCTTGTCAGTTATGGCTGAACGCTCCACGTGATTATGGCAAAGGTGTGGAGCAAAACACTCACTTCTAGACGTGACCTGTGGAACACACATCACACGTTTGACTTGGGAGCACTAAGTCAAGTTATACATGACACATGGGTACGTTTGTATTGGGGAAGAGGGAGGGGGGGGGGGTATTTCTGTTTTTCAATTTTAATACAGTTGCAAAGATTCTAAAAATCTGTTTTCACGTTGTTATTATGGGGGTATTGTGTGTAGATAGCTGAGGATTTTTATTTTATTTTATCAATTTTAGAATAGGGCTGTAACGTATCAAAACGTGGAAAAAGTTACTACTGTGACCTTTCTGTCTGGTTTGTCGTGGAGTTAACCCGGAGTTAACCCTGGAATTTGAGGTCAGAGATTAACCTCATCGTTTGTGGTGATCTTAAAATGGCAGATGCCTTTTATCTGTAAGTGACAAGATGGTTCCTTTATCTGTGTTTACTATGTATGTAAATTATGCTATGCATCTCGGACAAGCACCCAACTATGTCACAGCCCAAGTCAACCACATAAAGTACAGGTACATATTTTCAAAACTGTTGTGAGACCTGTTTCCCGGTTTGTTGAATCTTTTTGATGAATTGAGTCGTTGAATTAGGTGTGTCAGTACTGGGCTAGAATAAAACTGTGTAACATTGGAGGTACCTACAGTAAGGACGGGAATTGACAAAAATTTACAACGAGAAGACAATGTGTGTGTCTTTACTATTTTCATTGTGACTCTAAGACATTAAATGAGATAAATCCAACCAATCAAAGAAAATAGCCAATCAGTGACCTCGCTCAGAACACTAATTAGTTACCGGGTAAATCTTGCAGAGGTCATCCGTGTTACAGATAAGTATGGAGCAGAGAGCAGCAGCCACCATATGGCTAAAGATGCCCATCACCAGGATTCTGTCTTCTTTACTGCTCTTTTAATCTTTTGGGCTAATTGTTTTCTTCTCCTCCCTCCCTCCCCCACCTCATCCCACCCATCCACTACTGGTCTGATCACAGTCTATGGTACCCCTAAGTAGAAGACTACGTTTTATAGTGGTGTAAGCTGATTAGCTGGTTTACAATGGGGTTTTAAGCTGTTTTGTGTCTTGTCGAGGTGGAACTTGCTGACATCGACATTTAATCTGATCTCTCTAAGCAAATTTTTGTGGGGAGACTTTTTGTGGGGGTTTAAGCTACAGTAAACTTCTGGGTTATTCCTCGTTTACATTGGGTGTTTTATTAGGATCCCCATTAGCTGTTGAAAAAGCAGCAGCTACTCTTCCTGGGTTCTACACAAAACAGGAAACATGACATAATACAGACAAGAACAGCTCATGGACAGAACCATATCAATAAAACATAAAATGTTAAAAAAGGCACACGTAAGATACATATCAATACCAATACAGTACATACACACAAAAGTACACGCAACACAAACTATCTAAGTCAAGGTGAAAGGCGTTGTGCCGTGAGGTGTTGCTTTATCTGTTTTTTTTAAACCAGGTTTGCTGTTCTGTCACGACTTCCGCTGAAGTCTGTCCCTCTCCTTGTTCGGGTGGCGTTCGGCGGTCGACGTCACCGGTCTTCTAGCCATCGCCGCTCCACCTTTCATTTTCCATTTGTTTTGTCTTGGTTTTCCGCACACCTGGTTCACATTCCCTCATCTGACTAAATGTATATTACCCTCTGTTCCCCCCCCCCATGTCTGTGTGTGGAATTGTTTGTTTGTTTCGTGTGGTTCGCATCAGGCTGGTTTGCGCCGGGTATGTGTTTGACCCGTGCGTTTTGTTTATTGTACCGCTTGTGTACTTTGGGCGTTATCAAGGTGTTCCTTGGGCGTGAATAAAGTGTGCCTGTTATCACCCATCTCTGCTCTCCTGCACCTGACTTACCTTCAACCAGTTGCGCACATCGTGACATGTTCATTTGAGCAATATGAGATGAAACAGAGTTCCATCCAATAATGGCTCTATATTTCCACTGTACGCTTTCTTGAATTTGTTCTGGATTTAGGGACTGTGAAAAGACCCCTGGTGGCATGTCTGGTGGGGTAAGTGTGTGGGTCAGAACTGTGTGTAAGTTGACTATGCAAACAATTTGGGATTTGTGCCGCTCTGTTCTGGGCCAGCTGCAGCTTAAAAACCTCTACAGGATTGGTGTGTCCCCCGCGGGCCGTTTGAGCTATCGTGTGCTAATGTGATTAGCATGAGGTTGTAAGTAACAAGAACATTTCCTAGGACAGAGATATATCTGATATGGGCAAAAAGCTTAAATTCTTGTTAATCTAACTGCACTGTCCAATTTACAGTAGTTATTACAGTGAAATAACACCATGCTATTGTTTGAGGAGAGTGCATAGTTATGAACTTGAAAATGTATCAATAAACCAATTAGGCACATTTGGGCAGACTTGATACAGCATTTTGAACAGAAATGCAATGGTTCATTGGATCAGTCTAAAACTTTGCACATACACTGCTAGTGGCCAAAATCGAAAATACTAAATACAAATCCTAACATAAAAACATGGTAATAAAAAATAGGTTTACGAAATATAAGAAGTGGATGATAGTTAGACATGATGGAGCTAAAGCACTTTTAACCTATGGACATAGACGTGGCCTTTCTCTTGCATTTCAAAGATGATGAAAAATAATAGCATGTTTTTTCTTTGTATTATCTTTTCCCAGATCTAATGTGTCATATTCTCCTACATTAATTTAACATTTCTACAAACTTCAAAGTGTTTCTTTTCAAATGGTATCAAGAATATGCATATCCTTCAGTTAGATTTGGGTTTGTCATTTTAGGCAAAAATTTATAAAAAGGGTCTGATCCTTAAGAGGATTAATTAAGGTTTTTCCTTGCAGCCCTCGACCGCACGACTGGACAATAATCAACATAAGACAAAACTAGAGCCTGCAGGACTTGCTTTGTGGAATGTGGTGTCAAAAAAGCTGAGCATCTATTTATTACGGACAGACTTCTCTCCATCTTTTCAACCATTGAATCTCTATGTTTTGACCATGACAGTTTACAATCTAAAGTAACGGCAAGTAATTTAGTCTCCTCAACTTGTTCAACAGCCACACCATTCATTACCAGATTCTTGGGGAATGATTTGTACCAAATACAATGCTCTTTGTTATAGAGATGTTCAGGACCAGTTTATTACTGGCCACCCATTCCAAAACAGACTACAACTCGTTGTTAAGAGTTTCAATGACTTCATTAGCTGTGGTTGCTGATGCGTATATGGTTGAATCATGAGTATACATGGACACACATGTTTTGTTTAATGCCAGTGGCAGGTCATTGGTAAAAATAGAAAAGAGCAGAGGGCCAGTAAAGGCCGCTTTACCACTCTTGTCCTTGAACCTCAGGAACTTGACCACTATCGGCCTGGGCTGGTGGTGGGTTTTCCAGTCCTGTGGGAGCGCTCCACCTCAATCTTCCGGTGGTCCATCTGTAATTTCTCAGAGATCACTTCCCTCACTTTGTCCTCAGACTCCGTCCAGGTCTCATGTGGAGATTCTGCAATTCCGTCCACAACCATGTTGTTTCGCCTTGATTGTCCCTTGAGTTTGATTTATCCGTCATTGTTATCATGGATTCACACTGATGTCCTCTCTCAATGACTTACAGATTGCTGTCATGTTGCCGTTCTCCTGTTTCCCCTCATCGAACTGACCCTGGGAGAACTGCAAACTGTTCTTCAGGTCCTGGACCTCTCTGGTCAGGTTGTTCATTCGTTTATTAGTTGAATCGACCCGTATTGTTCTTCAGGTCCTGGACCTCTCTGGTCAGGTTGTTCATTCGTTTATTAGTTGACTCGACCCGTATTGTTCTTCAGGTCCTGGACCTCTCTGGTCAGGTTGTTCATTCGTTTATTAGTTGAATCGACCCGTATTGTTCTTCAGGTCCTGGACCTCTCTGGTCAGGTTGTCCATTTGTTTATTAGTTGACTCGACCCGTATTGTTCTTCAGGTCCTGGACCTCTCTAGTCAGGTTGTTCATTCGTTTATTAGTTGACTGCACCAGTATTCGGACAAAACACTGGAAGCTATATTCTTGTTGTTGTAGCAACTGCTTGTAGAACTATTTCTGTTCATTTAAAAGATCCTTCCCTTGTGACAGTGAGACTGTCCTCAACGGTAGTCCCACCAGGATCACAGAGAGTAGCAGTCCCAGCAACTGATGCCAAATGCGTCACGGAATCCAAACAAAAAAATTAGCTAGCTACTAAGAAACTTTCCAATACACTTTTTAAAAAACATTTTTTTTTCTCCAAAACAACAAACCGAGCTCTCCCTCGTTCCACGTTCAACAGGAAGTGTTCAACATCGTGATGTATTTCATTACGCCGTACTTCATCTTCATGCCATCTTGTTCCGCTACTGGATAGAAAGCATAGGGTTTCACAACGCATGACAACATGGAGGAGAGCCTCTCGTCAGAGATCGTATTTATTTTTGGGAGATTACAAAATGTGACCTTTTCATTCAACACAAGAGAAACATATTGTTTCAAGTGATAATAAGACATGTTTTTTTTGTTACTTTTTCCTCTACGTGTTTCTCTAACTTTATAGCAAGTCAAGCTAGCTTGCAGAGCGGCTAGCTAGCTAGCTAAAAGCTAGGCTAGGTTGAAGATACCACTGTAGCAATCAACATCCTCCTAATAATTATCCTAAAAAACAAATGTCATTACCATTACAATAAACTTAAAACGGAGGCATCAGTCATATAATGTAAATCGACTTAACAGCCAATGTGTATTATTTAACATTACTATTAAAATAGTACTCACTCATAGGAATGGGTAATTATTTACGAGATGCTAGCTATCCCATAAAGCCTTCACCGAAAACCAGATATTTTCATCTTCTTCTGTGGTTATGGTAATTTCCTGTTCTTTGGCGGACTTTGACTGGACTGAAGACGAGGCAAAGTTAGGAAAGATACTAGTGTGCTGCGTCCATCTCGCAACGGGGAGCATTGCTTATTCCACTCCAGTGTGGATGTTCCCCACTGAAATGAATGACATCCGGTGCAACGTAAACAGAGTGCTTATGGTGGAAGAGGCTTCAGGCTACAGTGTGGATAACGGGGCCCCACAGTGACGACACTGAGATGAATTATCCTGTAGCAAGTTCCCCCTCAATTCTGTTCAGTTCTTCAGGATGGACTGCATACCTCTGTAATACTGTGTGGGAAATGGGGCGAGGATGGGATGAGTAGAGTACAGCAGCTACATTAGCCTGTACAGCAGCTACATTAGCCTGTACAGCAGCTACATTAACCTGTACAGCAGCTACATTAGCCTGTACAGCAGCTACATTAGCCTGTACAGCTGCTACATTAGCCTGTACAGCAGCTACATTAGCCTGTACAGCTGCTACATTAGCCTGTACAGCAGCTACAGTAGCCTGTACAGCTGCTACATTAGCCTGTACAGCAGCTACATTAGCCTGTACAGCTGCTACATTAGCCTGTACAGCAGCTACAGTAGCCTGTACAGCAGCTACATTAGCCTGTACAGCAGCTACATTAGCCTGTAGCATACTGCACACCTCATCAATTCTATCTATTGTTAATTTCACACCAAATTGACAAAAAAATGAATGTGTTTTAATAATAAAGTTTGTTTGATTGATTGATTGATTAGAAGATATTGAATGTGACCTGTGTTGTGGCGTCCCTTCAGCCTCAACAGGTGGCTTGTGTTGTAGCTCCTTGCTGCTCTGTGGGATCAGAACAGGAGCAACTCTGAATCATATCACCGATCAGATACTTAGACGACTAAAGTGAAACATTTACAAAAAATAAAAAGTGTTAATAAAAACATTTGTTTGTGTTTGTGTCTGAATCATACAGTAAATATTGTTGTTTGTAACAACAAAGTGAATAATCAGCAACAAAAACAGAACAACAAAGCAACAAACAAACAAATGAAATCCTTGTAGAAGACAGATGTCTTGTCTGATGTCATTTATGTGCCAAGTAGCAGAAAAGAGAGAAACTGCAAGCGTGGCCATATTGTAGTGAGCGTCATGTCCAGATTAACATGATTCACTGAGACCAGTCAACTGTATGAGATAACAACAACTGATGAAATCACCAGAAAGTTGGCACCACGACTCAGTCTGACTGGTGTCACCAGGGGAAAGTTGTGATGGCGCCAGGACTCAGTCTGACTGGTGTCACCAGGTGAAAGTTGTGATGGGGCCAGGACTCAGCCTGACTGGTGTCACCAGGGGAAAGTTGTGATGGGGCCAGGACTCAGTCTGACTGGTGTCACCAGGGGAAAGTTGTGATGGCGCCAGGACTCAGTCTGACTGGTGTCACCAGGTGAAAGTTGTGATGGTACCAGGACTCAGTCTGACTGGTGTCACCAGGTGAAAGTTGTGATGGTACCAGGACTCAGTCTGACTGGTGTCACCAGGGGAAAGTTGTGATGGTACCAGGACTCAGTCTGACTGGTGTCACCAGGGGAAAGTTGTGATGGGGCCAGGACTCAGTCTGACTGGTGTCACCAGAAAGTTGTGATGGCGCCAGGAATCAGTCTGACTGGTGTCACCAGGGGAAAGTTGTGATGGGGCCAGGACTCAGTCTGACTGGTGTCACCAGGGGAAAGTTGTGATGGCACCAGGACTCAGTCTGACTGGTGTCACCAGGGGAAAGTTGTGATGGCGCCAGGACTCAGTCTGACTGGTGTCACCAGGTGAAAGTTGTGATGGTACCAGGACTCAGTCTGACTGGTGTCACCAGGTGAAAGTTGTGATGGTACCAGGACTCAGTCTGACTGGTGTCACCAGGGGAAAGTTGTGATGGTACCAGGACTCAGTCTGACTGGTGTCACCAGAAAGTTGTGATGGCGCCAGGAATCAGTCTGACTGGTGTCACCAGGTGAAAGTTGTGATGGGGCCAGGACTCAGTCTGACTGGTGTCACCAGGGGAAAGTTGTGATGGGGCCAGGACTCAGTCTGACTGGTGTCACCAGGGGAAAGTTGTGATGGCGCCAGGACTCAGTCTGACTGGTGTCACCAGGGGAAAGTTGTGATGGTACCAGGACTCAGTCTGACTGGTGTCACCAGGTGAAAGTTGTGATGGTACCAGGACTCAGTCTGACTGGTGTCACCAGGGGAAAGTTGTGATGGTACCAGGACTCAGTCTGACTGGTGTCACCAGGGGAAAGTTGTGATGGGGCCAGGACTCAGTCTGACTGGTGTCACCAGAAAGTTGTGATGGCGCCAGGAATCAGTCTGACTGGTGTCACCAGGGGAAAGTTGTGATGGGGCCAGGACTCAGTCTGACTGGTGTCACCAGGGGAAAGTTGTGATGGCACCAGGACTCAGTCTGACTGGTGTCACCAGGGGAAAGTTGTGATGGCGCCAGGACTCAGTCTGACTGGTGTCACCAGGTGAAAGTTGTGATGGTACCAGGACTCAGTCTGACTGGTGTCACCAGGGGAAAGTTGTGATGGTACCAGGACTCAGTCTGACTGGTGTCACCAGAAAGTTGTGATGGCGCCAGGAATCAGTCTGACTGGTGTCACCAGGGGAAAGTTGTGATGGGGCCAGGACTCAGTCTGACTGGTGTCACCAGGGGAAAGTTGTGATGGGGCCAGGACTCAGTCTGACTGGTGTCACCAGGGGAAAGTTGTGATGGCGCCAGGAATCAGTCTGACTGGTGTCACCAGGTGAAAGTTGTGATGGTACCAGGACTCAGTCTGACTGGTGTCACCAGGGGAAAGTTGTGATGGGGCCAGGACTCAGTCTGACTGGTGTCACCAGGTGAAAGTTGTGATGGGGCCAGGACTCAGTCTGACTGGCGACTCCAGATATGAAAAATCATTCTGCATCTATCATACAACTGTTGACTTCAGGCGTCGTTCCTATTGAAGCTTATATTTGACCCTCTCAAGTATTATTTCCTAACGTGTTTTCCACAGTTACACATTTGTCTTCTAGTTCTGCACAACAACACTTGATTCAACTAATCTGCTAATCATCATGCCCTTGATTAGCTTATACCTATACCAGGTAAGGTTATGATACTGGGACAGTATACCAGGTATGGTTATGATACTGGGACAGTATACCAGGTAAGGTTATGATACTGGGACAGTATACCAGGTATGGTTATGATACTGAGGTATGGTTATGATACTGGGACAGTAGACCAGGTATGGTTATGATACTGGGACAGTAGACCAGGTATGGTTATGATACTGGGACAGTATACCAGGTAAGGTTATGATACTGAGGTATGGTTATGATACTGGGACAGTAGACCAGGTAAGGTTATGATACTGAGGTATGGTTATGATACTGGGACAGTAGACCAGGTAAGGTTATGATACTGGGACAGTATACCAGGTATGGTTATGATACTGAGACAGTAGACCAGGTATGGTTATGATACTGGGACAGTAGACCAGGTATGGTTATGATACTGAGACAGTAGACCAGGTATGGTTATGATACTGGGACAGTATACCAGGTAAGGTTATGATACTGAGGTATGGTTATGATACTGGGACAGTAGACCAGGTAAGGTTATGATACTGAGGTATGGTTATGATACTGGGACAGTAGACCAGGTAAGGTTATGATACTGGGACAGTATACCAGGTATGGTTATGATACTGGGACAGTATACCAGGTATGGTTATGATACTGGGACAGTATACCAGGTATGGTTATGATACTGAGGTATGGTTATGACACTGAGGTATGGTTATGATACTGGGACAGTAGACCAGGTATAGTTATGATACTGAGACAGTAGACCAGGTATGGTTATGATACTGGGACAGTATACCAGGTATGGTTATGATACTGAGGTATGGTTATGACACTGAGGTATGGTTATGATACTGAGACAGTAGACCAGGTATGGTTATGATACTGAGACAGTAGACCAGGTATGGTTATGATACTGGGGTATGGTTATGATACTGGGACAGTAGACCAGGTATGGTTATGATACTGAGGTATGGTTATGATACTGGGACAGTAGACCAGGTATGGTTATGATACTGAGGTATGGTTATGATACTGAGACAGTAGACCAGGTATGGTTATGATACTGAGACAGTAGACCAGGTATGGTTATGATACTGGGACAGTATACCAGGTATGGTTATGATACTGAGACAGTAGACCAGGTATGGTTATGATACTGAGACAGTAGACCAGGTATGGTTATGATACTGGGACAGTAGACCAGGTATGGTTATGATACTGAGACAGTAGACCAGGTATGGTTATGATACTGGGACAGTAGACCAGGTATGGTTATGATACTGGGACAGTAGACCAGGTATGGTTATGATACTGAGGTATGGTTATGATACTGAGACAGTAGACCAGGTATGGTTGTGATACTGGGACAGTATACCAGGTATGGTTATGATACTGGGACAGTAGACCAGGTATGGTTATGATACTGGAACAGTATACCAGGTATGGTTATGATACTGGGACAGTAGACCAGGTATGGTTATGATACTGAGACAGTAGACCAGGTATGGTTATGATACTGAGACAGTAGACCAGGTATGGTTATGATACTGGGACAGTAGACCAGGTATGATACTGGGACAGTAGACCAGGTATGATACTGGGACAGTAGACCAGGTATGGTTATGATACTGAGACAGTATACCAGGTATGGTTATGATACTGAGACAGTATACCAGGTATGGTTATGATACTGGGACAGTAGACCAGGTATGGTTATGATACTGAGACAGTATACCAGGTATGATACTGGGACAGTAGACCAGGTATGGTTATGATACTGAGACAGTAGACCAGGTATGGTTATGATACTGGGACAGTAGACCAGGTATGGTTATGATACTGGGACAGTAGACCAGGTATGGTTATGATACTGGGACAGTATACCAGGTATGGTTATGATACTGAGGTATGGTTATGACACTGAGGTATGGTTATGATACTGGGACAGTAGACCAGGTATGGTTATGATACTGAGGTATGGTTATGATACTGAGACAGTAGACCAGGTATGGTTATGATACTGAGACAGTAGACCAGGTATGGTTATGATACTGGGACAGTATACCAGGTATGGTTATGATACTGAGACAGTAGACCAGGTATGGTTATGATACTGAGACAGTAGACCAGGTATGGTTATGATACTGGGACAGTAGACCAGGTATGGTTATGATACTGAGACAGTAGACCAGGTATGGTTATGATACTGGGACAGTAGACCAGGTATGGTTATGATACTGGGACAGTAGACCAGGTATGGTTATGATACTGAGGTATGGTTATGATACTGAGACAGTAGTCCAGGTATGGTTGTGATACTGGGACAGTATACCAGGTATGGTTATGATACTGGGACAGTAGACCAGGTATGGTTATGATACTGGAACAGTATACCAGGTATGGTTATGATACTGGGACAGTAGACCAGGTATGGTTATGATACTGAGACAGTAGACCAGGTATGGTTATGATACTGAGACAGTAGACCAGGTATGGTTATGATACTGGGACAGTAGACCAGGTATGATACTGGGACAGTAGACCAGGTATGATACTGGGACAGTAGACCAGGTATGGTTATGATACTGAGACAGTATACCAGGTATGGTTATGATACTGAGACAGTATACCAGGTATGGTTATGATACTGGGACAGTAGACCAGGTATGGTTATGATACTGAGACAGTATACCAGGTATGATACTGGGACAGTAGACCAGGTATGGTTATGATACTGAGACAGTAGACCAGGTATGGTTATGATACTGGGACAGTAGACCAGGTATGGTTATGATACTGGGACAGTAGACCAGGTATGGTTATGATACTGGGACAGTATACCAGGTATGGTTATGATACTGAGGTATGGTTATGACACTGAGGTATGGTTATGATACTGGGACAGTAGACCAGGTATGGTTATGATACTGAGGTATGGTTATGATACTGAGACAGTAGACCAGGTATGGTTATGATACTGAGACAGTAGACCAGGTATGGTTATGATACTGAGACAGTAGACCAGGTATGGTTATGATACTGAGACAGTAGACCAGGTATGGTTATGATACTGGGACAGTAGACCAGGTATGGTTATGATACTGGGACAGTATACCAGGTATGGTTATGATACTGAGACAGTATACCAGGTATGGTTATGATACTGGGACAGTAGACCAGGTATGGTTATGATACTGAGACAGTATACCAGGTATGATACTGGGACAGTAGACCAGGTATGGTTATGATACTGAGACAGTAGACCAGGTATGGTTATGATACTGGGACAGTAGACCAGGTATGGTTATGATACTGAGGTATGGTTATGACACTGAGGTATGGTTATGATACTGGGACAGTAGACCAGGTATAGTTATGATACTGAGACAGTAGACCAGGTATGGTTATGATACTGGGACAGTAGACCAGGTATGGTTATGATACTGAGACAGTAGACCAGGTATGGTTATGATACTGAGACAGTAGACCAGGTATGGTTATGATACTGAGACAGTAGACCAGGTTTGGTTATGATACTGAGGTATGGTTATGATACTGAGACAGTATACCAGGTATGGTTATGATACTGAGGTATGGTTATGATACTGAGACAGTAGACCAGGTATGGTTATGATACTGAGACAGTAGACCAGGTATGGTTATGATACTGGGACAGTATACCAGGTATGGTTATGATACTGGGACAGTAGACCAGGTATGGTTATGATACTGGGACAGTATACCAGGTATGGTTATGATACTGGGACAGTATACCAGGTAAGGTTATGATACTGGGACAGTATACCAGGTAAGGTTATGATACTGGGACAGTATACCAGGTATGGTTATGATACTGAGGTATGGTTATGATACTGGGACAGTATACCAGGTAAGGTTATGATACTGGGACAGTATACCAGGTAAGGTTATGATACTGGGACAGTATACCAGGTAAGGTTATGATACTGGGACAGTATACCAGGTATGGTTATGATACTGGGACAGTTTACCAGGTATGGTTATGATACTGGGACAGTATACCAGGTATGGTTATGATACTGGGACAGTAGACCAGGTATGGTTATGATACTGAGGTATGGTTATGATACTGGGACAGTAGACCAGGTAAGGTTATGATACTGGGACAGTATACCAGGTATGGTTATGATACTGGGACAGTATACCAGGTATGGTTATGATACTGGGACAGTAGACCAGGTATGGTTATGATACTGGGACAGTAGACCAGGTATGGTTATGATACTGAGACAGTATACCAGGTATGGTTATGATACTGGGACAGTATACCAGGTATGGTTATGATACTGAGGTATGGTTATGATACTGAGACAGTAGACCAGGTATGGTTATGATACTGAGACAGTAGACCAGGTATGGTTATGATACTGGGACAGTAGACCAGGTATGGTTATGATACTGGGACAGTATACCAGGTAAGGTTATGATACTGGGACAGTATACCAGGTATGGTTATGACACTGGGACAGTATACCAGGTATGGTTATGATACTGAGACAGTAGACCAGGTATGGTTATGATACTGAGACAGTAGACCAGGTATGGTTATGATACTGAGGTATGGTTATGATACTGGGACAGTATACCAGGTATGGTTATGATACTGGGACAGTATACCAGGTATGGTTATGATACTGAGGTATGGTTATGATACTGGGACAGTAGACCAGGTATGGTTATGATACTGGGACAGTATACCAGGTATGGTTATGATACTGAGACAGTAGACCAGGTATGGTTCAGATACTGGGACAGTAGACCAGGTATGGTTATGATACTGGGACAGTAGACCAGGTATGGTTATGATACTGGGACAGTATACCAGGTATGATACTGGGACAGTATACCAGGTAAGGTTATGATACTGGGACAGTAGACCAGGTATGGTTATGATACTGGGACAGTAGACCAGGTATGGTTATGATACTGGGACAGTAGACCAGGTATGGTTATGATACTGGGACAGTATACCAGGTATGGTTATGATACTGGGACAGTATACCAGGTATGGTTATGATACTGAGGTATGGTTATGATACTGGGACAGTATACCAGGTATGGTTATGATACTGGGACAGTAGACGAGGTATGGTTATGATACTGAGACAGTAGACCAGGTATGGTTATGATACTGAGACAGTATACCAGGTAAGGTTATGATACTGGGACAGTAGACCAGGTATGGTTATGATACTGAGACAGTAGACCAGGTATGATACTGGGACAGTAGACCAGGTATGGTTATGATACTGAGACAGTAGACCAGGTATGGTTATGATACTGGGACAGTAGTCCAGGTATGGTTATGATACTGGGACAGTAGACCAGGTATGGTTATGATACTAGGACAGTAGACCAGGTATGGTTATGATACTGGGACAGTAGACCAGGTATGGTTATGATACTGGGACAGTAGACCAGGTATGGTTATGATACTGAGACAGTAGACCAGGTATGATACTGGGACAGTAGACCAGGTATGGTTATGATACTGAGGTATGGTTATGATACTGGGACAGTAGACCAGGTATGGTTATGATACTGGGACAGTAGACCAGGTATGGTTATGATACTGGGACAGTAGACCAGGTATGGTTATGATACTGGGACAGTAGACCAGGTATGGTTATGATACTGAGGTATGGTTATGATACTGGGACAGTAGACCAGGTATGGTTATGATACTGGGACAGTAGACCAGGTATGGTTATGATACTGGGACAGTAGACCAGGTATGGTTATGATACTGAGGTATGGTTATGATACTGGGACAGTAGACCAGGTATGGTTATGATACTGGGACAGTAGACCAGGTATGGTTATGATACTGGGACAGTAGACCAGGTATGGTTATGATACTGAGGTATGGTTATGATACTGGGACAGTAGACCAGGTATGGTTATGATACTGGGACAGTAGACCAGGTATGGTTATGATACTGGGACAGTAGACCAGGTATGGTTATGATACTGAGGTATGGTTATGATACTGGGACAGTAGACCAGGTATGGTTATGATACTGGGACAGTAGACCAGGTATGGTTATGATACTGGGACAGTAGACCAGGTATGGTTATGATACTGAGGTATGGTTATGATACTGGGACAGTAGACCAGGTATGGTTATGATACTGGGACAGTAGACCAGGTATGGTTATGATACTGGGACAGTAGACCAGGTATGGTTATGATACTGAGGTATGGTTATGATACTGGGACAGTAGACCAGGTATGGTTATGATACTGAGGTATGGTTATGATACTGGGACAGTAGACCAGGTATGGTTATGATACTGGGACAGTAGACCAGGTATGGTTATGATACTGGGACAGTATACCAGGTATGGTTATGATACTGGGACAGTATACCAGGTAAGGTTATGATACTGGGACAGTAGACCAGGTATGGTTATGATACTGAGACAGTATACCAGGTATGGTTATGATACTGAGACAGTATACCAGGTATGGTTATGATACTGGGACAGTAGACCAGGTATGGTTATGATACTGGGACAGTAGACCAGGTATGGTTATGATACTGAGACAGTATACCAGGTATGGTTATGATACTGGGACAGTATACCAGGTATGGTTATGATACTGAGGTATGGTTATGATACTGAGACAGTAGACCAGGTATGGTTATGATACTGAGACAGTAGACCAGGTATGGTTATGATACTGGGACAGTAGACCAGGTATGGTTATGATACTGGGACAGTATACCAGGTAAGGTTATGATACTGGGACAGTATACCAGGTATGGTTATGATACTGGGACAGTATACCAGGTATGGTTATGATACTGAGGTATGGTTATGACACTGAGGTATGGTTATGATACTGGGACAGTAGACCAGGTATGGTTATGATACTGAGGTATGGTTATGATACTGAGACAGTAGACCAGGTATGGTTATGATACTGAGACAGTAGACCAGGTATGGTTATGATACTGAGACAGTAGACCAGGTATGGTTATGATACTGAGACAGTAGACCAGGTATGGTTATGATACTGGGACAGTAGACCAGGTATGGTTATGATACTGGGACAGTATACCAGGTATGGTTATGATACTGAGACAGTATACCAGGTATGGTTATGATACTGGGACAGTAGACCAGGTATGGTTATGATACTGAGACAGTATACCAGGTATGATACTGGGACAGTAGACCAGGTATGGTTATGATACTGAGACAGTAGACCAGGTATGGTTATGATACTGAGGTATGGTTATGACACTGAGGTATGGTTATGATACTGGGACAGTAGACCAGGTATAGTTATGATACTGAGACAGTAGACCAGGTATGGTTATGATACTGAGGTATGGTTATGACACTGAGGTATGGTTATGATACTGGGACAGTAGACCAGGTATAGTTATGATACTGAGACAGTAGACCAGGTATGGTTATGATACTGGGACAGTAGACCAGGTATGGTTATGATACTGAGACAGTAGACCAGGTATGGTTATGATACTGAGACAGTAGACCAGGTATGGTTATGATACTGAGACAGTAGACCAGGTTTGGTTATGATACTGAGGTATGGTTATGATACTGAGACAGTATACCAGGTATGGTTATGATACTGAGGTATGGTTATGATACTGAGACAGTAGACCAGGTATGGTTATGATACTGAGACAGTAGACCAGGTATGGTTATGATACTGGGACAGTATACCAGGTATGGTTATGATACTGGGACAGTAGACCAGGTATGGTTATGATACTGGGACAGTATACCAGGTATGGTTATGATACTGGGACAGTATACCAGGTAAGGTTATGATACTGGGACAGTATACCAGGTAAGGTTATGATACTGGGACAGTATACCAGGTATGGTTATGATACTGAGGTATGGTTATGATACTGGGACAGTATACCAGGTAAGGTTATGATACTGGGACAGTATACCAGGTAAGGTTATGATACTGGGACAGTATACCAGGTAAGGTTATGATACTGGGACAGTATACCAGGTATGGTTATGATACTGGGACAGTTTACCAGGTATGGTTATGATACTGGGACAGTATACCAGGTATGGTTATGATACTGGGACAGTAGACCAGGTATGGTTATGATACTGAGGTATGGTTATGATACTGGGACAGTAGACCAGGTAAGGTTATGATACTGGGACAGTATACCAGGTATGGTTATGATACTGGGACAGTATACCAGGTATGGTTATGATACTGGGACAGTAGACCAGGTATGGTTATGATACTGGGACAGTAGACCAGGTATGGTTATGATACTGAGACAGTATACCAGGTATGGTTATGATACTGGGACAGTATACCAGGTATGGTTATGATACTGAGGTATGGTTATGATACTGAGACAGTAGACCAGGTATGGTTATGATACTGAGACAGTAGACCAGGTATGGTTATGATACTGGGACAGTAGACCAGGTATGGTTATGATACTGGGACAGTATACCAGGTAAGGTTATGATACTGGGACAGTATACCAGGTATGGTTATGACACTGGGACAGTATACCAGGTATGGTTATGATACTGAGACAGTAGACCAGGTATGGTTATGATACTGAGACAGTAGACCAGGTATGGTTATGATACTGAGGTATGGTTATGATACTGGGACAGTATACCAGGTATGGTTATGATACTGGGACAGTATACCAGGTATGGTTATGATACTGAGGTATGGTTATGATACTGGGACAGTAGACCAGGTATGGTTATGATACTGGGACAGTATACCAGGTATGGTTATGATACTGAGACAGTAGACCAGGTATGGTTCAGATACTGGGACAGTAGACCAGGTATGGTTATGATACTGGGACAGTAGACCAGGTATGGTTATGATACTGGGACAGTATACCAGGTATGATACTGGGACAGTATACCAGGTAAGGTTATGATACTGGGACAGTAGACCAGGTATGGTTATGATACTGGGACAGTAGACCAGGTATGGTTATGATACTGGGACAGTAGACCAGGTATGGTTATGATACTGGGACAGTATACCAGGTATGGTTATGATACTGGGACAGTATACCAGGTATGGTTATGATACTGAGGTATGGTTATGATACTGGGACAGTATACCAGGTATGGTTATGATACTGGGACAGTAGACGAGGTATGGTTATGATACTGAGACAGTAGACCAGGTATGGTTATGATACTGAGACAGTATACCAGGTAAGGTTATGATACTGGGACAGTAGACCAGGTATGGTTATGATACTGAGACAGTAGACCAGGTATGATACTGGGACAGTAGACCAGGTATGGTTATGATACTGAGACAGTAGACCAGGTATGGTTATGATACTGGGACAGTAGTCCAGGTATGGTTATGATACTGGGACAGTAGACCAGGTATGGTTATGATACTAGGACAGTAGACCAGGTATGGTTATGATACTGGGACAGTAGACCAGGTATGGTTATGATACTGGGACAGTAGACCAGGTATGGTTATGATACTGAGACAGTAGACCAGGTATGATACTGGGACAGTAGACCAGGTATGGTTATGATACTGAGGTATGGTTATGATACTGGGACAGTAGACCAGGTATGGTTATGATACTGGGACAGTAGACCAGGTATGGTTATGATACTGGGACAGTAGACCAGGTATGGTTATGATACTGGGACAGTAGACCAGGTATGGTTATGATACTGAGGTATGGTTATGATACTGGGACAGTAGACCAGGTATGGTTATGATACTGGGACAGTAGACCAGGTATGGTTATGATACTGGGACAGTAGACCAGGTATGGTTATGATACTGAGGTATGGTTATGATACTGGGACAGTAGACCAGGTATGGTTATGATACTGGGACAGTAGACCAGGTATGGTTATGATACTGGGACAGTAGACCAGGTATGGTTATGATACTGAGGTATGGTTATGATACTGGGACAGTAGACCAGGTATGGTTATGATACTGGGACAGTAGACCAGGTATGGTTATGATACTGGGACAGTAGACCAGGTATGGTTATGATACTGAGGTATGGTTATGATACTGGGACAGTAGACCAGGTATGGTTATGATACTGGGACAGTAGACCAGGTATGGTTATGATACTGGGACAGTAGACCAGGTATGGTTATGATACTGAGGTATGGTTATGATACTGGGACAGTAGACCAGGTATGGTTATGATACTGGGACAGTAGACCAGGTATGGTTATGATACTGGGACAGTAGACCAGGTATGGTTATGATACTGAGGTATGGTTATGATACTGGGACAGTAGACCAGGTATGGTTATGATACTGAGGTATGGTTATGATACTGGGACAGTAGACCAGGTATGGTTATGATACTGGGACAGTAGACCAGGTATGGTTATGATACTGGGACAGTATACCAGGTATGGTTATGATACTGGGACAGTATACCAGGTAAGGTTATGATACTGGGACAGTAGACCAGGTATGGTTATGATACTGAGACAGTATACCAGGTATGGTTATGATACTGAGACAGTATACCAGGTATGGTTATGATACTGGGACAGTAGACCAGGTATGGTTATGATACTGGGACAGTAGACCAGGTATGGTTATGATACTGAGACAGTATACCAGGTATGGTTATGATACTGGGACAGTATACCAGGTATGGTTATGATACTGAGGTATGGTTATGATACTGAGACAGTAGACCAGGTATGGTTATGATACTGAGACAGTAGACCAGGTATGGTTATGATACTGGGACAGTAGACCAGGTATGGTTATGATACTGGGACAGTATACCAGGTAAGGTTATGATACTGGGACAGTATACCAGGTATGGTTATGATACTGGGACAGTATACCAGGTATGGTTATGATACTGAGACAGTAGACCAGGTATGGTTATGATACTGAGACAGTAGACCAGGTATGGTTATGATACTGAGGTATGGTTATGATACTGGGACAGTATACCAGGTATGGTTATGATACTGGGACAGTATACCAGGTATGGTTATGATACTGAGGTATGGTTATGATACTGGGACAGTAGACCAGGTATGGTTATGATACTGGGACAGTATACCAGGTATGGTTATGATACTGAGACAGTAGACCAGGTATGGTTCAGATACTGGGACAGTAGACCAGGTATGGTTATGATACTGGGACAGTAGACCAGGTATGGTTATGATACTGGGACAGTATACCAGGTATGATACTGGGACAGTATACCAGGTAAGGTTATGATACTGGGACAGTAGACCAGGTATGGTTATGATACTGGGACAGTAGACCAGGTATGGTTATGATACTGGGACAGTAGACCAGGTATGGTTATGATACTGGGACAGTATACCAGGTATGGTTATGATACTGGGACAGTATACCAGGTATGGTTATGATACTGATGTATGGTTATGATACTGGGACAGTATACCAGGTATGGTTATGATACTGGGACAGTAGACGAGGTATGGTTATGATACTGAGACAGTAGACCAGGTATGGTTATGATACTGAGACAGTATACCAGGTAAGGTTATGATACTGGGACAGTAGACCAGGTATGGTTATGATACTGAGACAGTAGACCAGGTATGATACTGGGACAGTAGACCAGGTATGGTTATGATACTGAGACAGTAGACCAGGTATGGTTATGATACTGGGACAGTAGTCCAGGTATGGTTATGATACTGGGACAGTAGACCAGGTATGGTTATGATACTAGGACAGTAGACCAGGTATGGTTATGATACTGGGACAGTAGACCAGGTATGGTTATGATACTGGGACAGTAGACCAGGTATGGTTATGATACTGAGACAGTAGACCAGGTATGATACTGGGACAGTAGACCAGGTATGGTTATGATACTGAGGTATGGTTATGATACTGGGACAGTAGACCAGGTATGGTTATGATACTGGGACAGTAGACCAGGTATGGTTATGATACTGGGACAGTAGACCAGGTATGGTTATGATACTGGGACAGTAGACCAGGTATGGTTATGATACTGAGGTATGGTTATGATACTGGGACAGTAGACCAGGTATGGTTATGATACTGGGACAGTAGACCAGGTATGGTTATGATACTGGGACAGTAGACCAGGTATGGTTATGATACTGAGGTATGGTTATGATACTGGGACAGTAGACCAGGTATGGTTATGATACTGGGACAGTAGACCAGGTATGGTTATGATACTGGGACAGTAGACCAGGTATGGTTATGATACTGAGGTATGGTTATGATACTGGGACAGTAGACCAGGTATGGTTATGATACTGGGACAGTAGACCAGGTATGGTTATGATACTGGGACAGTAGACCAGGTATGGTTATGATACTGAGGTATGGTTATGATACTGGGACAGTAGACCAGGTATGGTTATGATACTGGGACAGTAGACCAGGTATGGTTATGATACTGGGACAGTAGACCAGGTATGGTTATGATACTGAGGTATGGTTATGATACTGGGACAGTAGACCAGGTATGGTTATGATACTAGGACAGTAGACCAGGTATGGTTATGATACTGGGACAGTAGACCAGGTATGGTTATGATACTGGGACAGTAGACCAGGTATGGTTATGATACTGAGACAGTAGACCAGGTATGATACTGGGACAGTAGACCAGGTATGGTTATGATACTGAGGTATGGTTATGATACTGGGACAGTAGACCAGGTATGGTTATGATACTGGGACAGTAGACCAGGTATGGTTATGATACTGGGACAGTAGACCAGGTATGGTTATGATACTGGGACAGTAGACCAGGTATGGTTATGATACTGAGGTATGGTTATGATACTGGGACAGTAGACCAGGTATGGTTATGATACTGGGACAGTAGACCAGGTATGGTTATGATACTGGGACAGTAGACCAGGTATGGTTATGATACTGAGGTATGGTTATGATACTGGGACAGTAGACCAGGTATGGTTATGATACTGGGACAGTAGACCAGGTATGGTTATGATACTGGGACAGTAGACCAGGTATGGTTATGATACTGAGGTATGGTTATGATACTGGGACAGTAGACCAGGTATGGTTATGATACTGGGACAGTAGACCAGGTATGGTTATGATACTGGGACAGTAGACCAGGTATGGTTATGATACTGAGGTATGGTTATGATACTGGGACAGTAGACCAGGTATGGTTATGATACTGGGACAGTAGACCAGGTATGGTTATGATACTGGGACAGTAGACCAGGTATGGTTATGATACTGAGGTATGGTTATGATACTGGGACAGTAGACCAGGTATGGTTATGATACTGGGACAGTAGACCAGGTATGGTTATGATACTGGGACAGTAGACCAGGTATGGTTATGATACTGAGGTATGGTTATGATACTGGGACAGTAGACCAGGTATGGTTATGATACTGAGGTATGGTTATGATACTGGGACAGTAGACCAGGTATGGTTATGATACTGGGACAGTAGACCAGGTATGGTTATGATACTGGGACAGTATACCAGGTATGGTTATGATACTGGGACAGTATACCAGGTAAGGTTATGATACTGGGACAGTAGACCAGGTATGGTTATGATACTGAGACAGTATACCAGGTATGGTTATGATACTGAGACAGTATACCAGGTATGGTTATGATACTGGGACAGCAGACCAGGTAAGGTTATGATACTGAGACAGTAGACCAGGTATGGTTATGATACTGGGACAGTAGACCAGGTATGGTTATGATACTGGGACAGTAGACCAGGTATGGTTATGATACTGGGACAGTATACCAGGTATGGTTATGATACTGGGACAGTAGACCAGGTATGGTTATGATACTGAGACAGTTGACCAGGTATGGTTATGATACTGGGACAGTAGACCAGGTATGGTTATGATACTGAGGTATGGTTATGATACTGGGACAGTATACCAGGTAAGGTTATGATACTGAGGTCTGGTTATGATACTGGGACAGTAGACCAGGTATGATACTGGGACAGTAGACCAGGTATGGTTATGATACTGGGACAGTATACCAGGTATGGTTATGATACTGAGACAGTATACCAGGTATGGTTATGATACTGAGACAGTAGACCAGGTATGGTTATGATACTGAGACAGTAGACCAGGTATGGTTATGATACTGGGACAGTAGACCAGGTATGGTTATGATACTGAGGTATGGTTATGATACTGGGACAGTATACCAGGTAAGGTTATGATACTGAGGTATGGTTATGATACTGGGACAGTAGACCAGGTATGATACTGGGACAGTAGACCAGGTATGGTTATGATACTGGGACAGTAGACCAGGTATGGTTATGATACTGAGACAGTATACCAGGTAAGGTTATGATACTGGGACAGTATACCAGGTATGGTTATGATACTGGGACAGTAGACCAGGTATGGTTATGATACTGAGGTATGGTTATGATACTGGGACAGTAGACCAGGTATGATACTGGGACAGTATACCAGGTATGGTTATGATACTGAGACAGTAGACCAGGTATGGTTATGATACTGGGACAGTATACCAGGTATGGTTATGATACTGGGACAGTAGACCAGGTATGGTTATGATACTGGGACAGTATACCAGGTATGGTTATGATACCGAGACAGTAGACCAGGTATGGTTATGATACTGAGACAGTAGACCAGGTATGGTTATGATACTGGGACAGTAGACCAGGTATGGTTATGATACTGGGACAGTAGACCAGGTATGGTTATGATACTGGGACAGTATACCAGGTATGGTTAAGGTGTAATGACGGGGTAATGATCCTATATGGCCCTACTCACCATGGTTACCACTGAATAATGCATGGGGCCCCCTTTTCTCTCCCACAACTAACTGACTGTTAGACAGACAACATTAGTCCAACCCAAAACATAATTTAGTCATTTAAAATTCAATTATTCTCCTCTGCAACCCCCCCAGACCGCTTTTGGACCAGGGCGATCTCCAATCTCTCCAGTCTGTCAAAAGAGAGTCTAAATGGGACATAATGGGTCAGCTGGATACCTTGGCAAACACTGAATGGAGAGCAATCACATAGATCAAATATACAGGGGGAAATTGAGCTGGAATTCATACAGAGGCAGGGGGGGTATATAGAGAGAGACGAGGGCAATACAAATTGATGGGTCCGGCAAACATAATAATGTGCTTCCCAGTCCATGTAATCATCCCTTTAAAAAGGAGCAGACATCGTAGAGGACTGTTGACTGATGGATACCCTCATAGACAGACGAGAGAGAGGGGGACAGAGAGAGAGAGAGAGAGAGAGAGAGAGACAGAGAGAGAGAGAGAGAGAGAGAGAGAGAGAGAGAGAGAGAGAGAGAGAGAGAGAGAGAGAGAGAGAGAGAGAGAGAGAGAGAGAGAGAGAGAGAGAGAGAGAGAGAGAGAGAGAGAGAGAGAGAATTAGGTCGATACCTGCTAATTATCAAAATCCAGAAAAGATCCGTTAAATTCTACAACCACCTAAAAGGAAGCTATTTACAAACCTAACATAACAAAGCCATCATCTACAGAGAAATTAACCTGGAGAAGAGCCCCGTAAGCAAGCCGGTCCTGGGGCTCTGTTCACAAAGACAAACAGACCCCACAGAGCCCCAGGACAGCAACACAATTAGACCCAAGCAAATCATGAGAAAACAAAAAGATAATTACATGACACAGTGGAAGGAATTTACAAAAAAAACTGAGCAAACTAGAATGCTATTTGGCCCTAAACAGAGAGTACACAGTGGCAGAATACCTGACCACTGTGACTGACTCAAAATTAAGGAAAGCTTTGACTATGTACAGACTCAGTGAGCATAGCCTTGCTATTGAGAAAGGCCGCCGTAGGCAGACCTGGCTCTCAAGAGAAGACAGGCTATGTGCACACTGCCCACAAAATGAGGTGGAAACTGAGCTGAACTTCCTAACCTCCTGCCAAATGTATGACCATATTAGAGACACATATTTTCCTCAGATTACACAGTGTCACGATCGTGTGGCGGATTAACGGACCAAAATGCAGCAGTTGGAAAATAAGCCATCTTCTTTTATTTTAACACGAAGATGAACACGACACAAAAACACTTTAACAAAACAACAAAACAACAAAACGACCGTGAAGCTACAAACGTTGTGCACAAACATACAGGCTACTAACGTTCTTACATAGACAACGCTAGACATATACACTCAACACAAAACCATCTACTACACCCCATAACCCCTTTACCAAATAAACACCCAAAACCAACAAAACATAAACATTACCCATGTCACACCCTGACCTAACTAAAATAATAAAGAAAACAAAGAATAATAAGGCCAGGGCGTGACATAACCCCCCCCTTGAGGCGCGAACTCCGGGCGCACCATACACAGTCTAGGGGAGGGTCTGGGTGGGCTCCCCTCCACGGTGGCGGCTCCGGCTCTGGTCGTAGTCCCCACGTCACCACAGTACCTAACCACCTCCTAGGCTTCCTCCAAACGACCCCCCTCCACATTAACCCCATTGCATTAAGGGGGAGTTCCGGATTAAGGGACAGCTCCGGACTAAGGACCAGTACCAGGGTAAGGGGCAGTACCAGGGTCAGGGGCAGTACCAGGATAAGGGGCAGTACCAGGATAAGGGGCAGTACCAGGGTAAGGGGCAGCACCAGGGTAAGGGGCAGCACCAGGGTAAGGGGCAGCACCAGGGTAAGGGGCAGCACCAGGGTAAGGGGCAGCTCCGGACTGAGGGACTGCAGCTCCGGACTGAGGGACTGCAGCTCCGGACTGAGGGACTGCAGCTCCGGACTGAGGGACGGCCCATGGCTGGCTGACAGATCTGGCTGCTCATGGCTGGCTAACGGATCTGGCTGCTCATGGCTGGCTAACGGATCTGGCTGCTCATGGCTGGCTGACGGATCTGGCTGCTCATGGCTGGCTGACGGATCTGGCTGCTCATGGCTGGCTGACGGATCTGGCTGCTCATGGCTGGCTGACGGATCTGGCTGCTCATGGCTAGCTGACGGATCTGGCTGCTCATGGCTAGCTGACGGATCTGGCTGCTCATGGCTAGCTGACGGATCTGGCTGCTCATGGCTAGCTGACGGATCTGGCTGCTCATGGCTAGCTGACGGATCTGGCTGCTCATGGCTAGCTGACGGATCTGGCTGCTCATGGCTAGCTGACGGATCTGGCTGCTCATGGCTAGCTGACGGATCTGGCTGCTCATGGCTAGCTGACGGATCTGGCTGTTCATGGCTGACTGACTGATCTGGCTGCTCCTGTCTGGTTGGCGGCTCTGGCAGATCCTGTCTGGTTGGCGGCTCTGGCAGATCCTGTCTGGTTGGCGGCTCTGGCAGATCCTGTCTGGTTGGCGGCTCTGGCAGATCCTGTCTGGTTGGCGGCTCTGGCAGATCCTGTCTGACGGACGGCTCTAGCGGCTCCTGTCTGGCTGGCGGCTCTAGCGGCTCCTGTCTGGCGGACGGCTCAGTGGGCTCATGGCAGACGGGCGGCTTTGCAGGCTCATGGCAGACGGGCGGCTTTGCAGGCTCATTGCAGACGGATGGCTCAGATGGCGCTGGGGAGACGGATGGCTCAGATGGCGCTGGGGAGACGGATGGCTCAGATGGCGCTGGGGAGACGAGCAGTTCAGTCAACGCTGTGCAGACGGCAGACTCCTGCCGGCTGAGGCGCACTGTAGGCCTGGTGCGTGGTGCCGGGACTGGTGGCACCGGGCTGGGGACACGCATCTCAGGGCTAGTGCGGGGAGCAGCAACAGGACGCACAGGACTCTGGGGACACACAGGAGGCTTGGTGCGTGGTTTAGACACTGGTGGTAAAGGGCTGGAGACACGCACCATATAGCTAGTGCGTGGAGGAGGCACTGGTGGTACTGGGTTGGGGCGGGGAGGTGGCGCCGGAAATACCGGACCGTGCAGGCGTACTGGCTCCCTTGAACGCCGAGCCTGCCCAACCTTACCTGGTTGTATGCTCCCCGTCGCCTGACCAGTGCGGGGAGGTGGAATAACCCGCACCGGCCTATGTAGGCGAACCGGGGACACCATGCGTAAGGCTGGTGCCATGTACGCCGGCCCGAGGAGACGCACTGGTGACCAGATGCGTTGGGCCGGCTTCATGACATACGGCTCAACGCTCAGTCTAGCCCGGCCGATACGTGGAGCTGAAATGTACCGAACCGGGCTATGCACTCGTACAGGAGACACCGTGCGCTCTACTGCGTAACACGGTGTCTGCCCGTACTCTCGCTCTCCACGGTAAGTACAGGGAGTAGGCGCAGGTTTCCTACCTGACTTCGCCACACTCCCTTTAAGGCCCCCCCCAATAAATTTTTGGGTTGTACTCACGGGCTTCCAGCCTTGTCTCCGTGCTGCCTCCTCATATCGCCTCCTCTCAGCTTTAGCTGCCTCCAGCTCTTCACGAGGAAGGCGATATTCTCCCGGTTGAGCCCACGGCCCCTTACCATCCAGTATCTCCTCCCATGTCCATGAATCCTGTGTAGGTAGGTCCTGTTGCCGCTTTCCATGCCGCTTGGTCCTATAATGGTGGGTAATTCTGTCACGATCGTGTGGCGGATTAACGGACCAAAATGCAGCAGTTGGAAAATGAGCCATCTTCTTTTATTTTAACACGAAGATGAACACGACACAAAAACACTTTAACAAAACAACAAAACAACAAAACGACCGTGAAGCTACAAACGTTGTGCACAAACATACAGGCTACTAACGTTCTTACATAGACAACGCTAGACATATACACTCAACACAAAACCATCTACTACACCCCATAACCCCTTTACCAAATAAACACCCAAAACCAACAAAACATAAACATTACCCATGTCACACCCTGACCTAACTAAAATAATAAAGAAAACAAAGAATAATAAGGCCAGGGCGTGACACACAGATCCACAAAGAATTTGAAAACAAATCAAATTTTGATAAACTCCCATATCTATTGGGTGAAATATCACAATACCACAAGAAAAAACCAGTGAAGAACAAAACACCATTGTAAATACAACCTATATTTATATTTATTTATTTTCCCTTTTGTACTTTAACTATTTGCACATCATTAAAACACTGTATATTGAAATAATATGACATTGGGAAATACCTGTATTCTTCCGAAACATTGCAGAGTGTAATATTTACTGTAAAATATTTATTGTTTATTTCACTTTTGTTTATTATCTATTTCACTTGATTTGACAAGGTAAACATATGTTTCTCATGACAATAAAGCCCTTTCAACTGAATTGAGAGAAAGAGAGAGAACAAGAGAGAGACCCTCTGTGACTTTCTCTATTCTTCTCGTCTAATATTTCCATCAATATTTCTTCTTACCCACATGATAAAGACCCCCCCCCCCCCCCCACCCCCCCGGCCACCTTGTCCCACATTGTTCTAAGTCCTGGAAATGTGACTGATTGATCAGACCAGTGGATGAACATAACAGTAAAGATTAAGAGGATGAGTAATCAGCAGCATGTGCTTACACAGCGCTGTGGACTAATCCTTCCCCCACCACCGGTCTCCACCGTCTCCCCTTTAGAGGGGCAGCCACCAGTCAGGACCCACACACACACAGCTCCAGGACAAGAGGGGAGGACAGAGGAACCCACAGTGTTCACTAACTTCCATTGTCCAGCAGATCCACACCACTGTTACAGAGACCAAGAGACTATCCAGGACCTGAGAGAGAGAGAGAGACTGAGAGACCATCGTATCTCCATCACCAAGGGACAGAGGAAGGAGAGACAACCGTGGATACAGGACATCCAGTGACTGGGTGATCGTAAGGGGAGTTGATCTGTACTAAAGAGGAACTGAACTGACCAGCCGTCTGCCAGTCTGACTGCGGACACGAGGAGCCAGTTACAGCTACCCATCCATCAGCACACTTCTGCACTCCAATAGATTGGCAGTGACACTTTTGACTAACTTTTCCACATCATCGCTGATTGCCGAGGTACCAGACGTCAGGGGAGGCCATTGGTGTGACCTCACTGCTGAAGGAAGAACCGTCACACAGCAGCTAGACTAGTCGTTGCATTGGGATACAATATCAGAAC